>NC_046658.1:151079826-151084651 GCF_010883055.1 Belonocnema kinseyi
TCTCCAGCCTTCCTCTTCCCCTCTTCTTCTGTATACACACACCACTGCTATTTCTACTTTCCCAATTATAATTTTTCTTATCATTGTTCCATCCTTTTCCACCATGTTCCCATCTTTTCTCCCTTTTACTGCTAATTCTTTTTTCACCCCTGACACCATGCCCCCCATTCCTCTCCCTTTAACGTGTTCCTTTCTTGCTTCTTGCATTGTCCACACATAACCTTTCGGTAACATCTTTTTTATTCCCTTCCAGTCCTTCTCATCTGCCCAAGTTTCACTTATCATGATCACATCCCACTTTTCTAACTCCTCCCAGAATTCTTTGTTCTTGTTCTTTAAACCTGACACATTCCAGAAAGCTATGTTCACGTTTCTCTCTTCCCCTCCCTCTTCTTTCCTCTTCACTTTGTTTCCCCTTTGCCGCTTGGAAACCCCTCTGATTTATTTCTAGCCTATTTTTCGTCTCCCTTCCCCCTACCTTTCTCAAGACTTTTTCCTTTTTTCCTTAATTCTTCTAATTATTCATCCCAGCACCATTCCTCCCCATTTATCCATAACCTGTCTCTCCCTATTCATACCATATGGCCCTTTTTCCTCTCTACCCGAGCCCTCTGCTCTATTTGCCATCTCCTTTTCCTCTCCCTCCATGTCAGATCTCCTTTAATTGTTTCCCTTCTTCCTCTCAATAATTTTTTTCTCTCCATAATTTTCTTTTTCTCCTCCTCACTCCCCACTTTTACTAGAAACATTGCTTCTTTTCTTTCTTTTGACCCTCCTATTCTCTTGACTCCTTCTACCCTTACCTGCACTCTAATATCTCGAAAAAGATTTGTTATTTCCACTTCTCCTGTTTCACTCTCCACTTTTAATCTCTTGACTACTATGTTATTTATCCTCTTTGCCCTTTCTTCCCCTTCTAATGTTCTTTCGATCTCACTGAGTATTTTCTTCAATCTTTCATTCTCACTTCGGACGTTCTTTTCATTCCCTTGAATTATTTCCTCATTTTCTGTTTTTTACCCCATATGCTCATTCCTAATTTCTAGACTGGATACCCGCTCTTCCAACTGCTTTATTTCTCTAGATCTCTGTTCGTCCACCTCTGTCTGTCTATTCTCAATGCTCTCTAGCTTACCCCAAACCTTGTCTTTCTCCTCCTTCCAACGTTTATCCCATTCTTCCCATTTTTCTCTGATCTTTTTCACTTAACCTCTTACATCGGTTCCCTGCCTATTCATATCCCTGTCTATTTCATCCAATCTCTTTCTTGTTTCCCCTCTAAAGCCCCTTAATGAGAGCTTCCAATTTTTCAAACATTCCCCCATCCCCCCCCCTCTCCCTATGGTGTTTTCCTTTTAATTCTAACTCTCTTGTTCTCCTGGTACCTTTCTACCCCATCTTCCCCAGCCACTCTTTTCCTTTTTTTCTCCCCTTCACTGCTAGTCGCGCTTGCCTTTTTTGCCATTCGTCCAGACTTCTGTTCGAACCCACGTTGCCTAGCTTGTTAAGGCGCTGAAAATTTGAGGGCCTTCCCCGCTGCTTGCCCGTACCTGAATCCGCTACCCTCCCCACCCGGGTTGACTTCTCGGCACTTTCATCACCGCTGCTGTCACTGAGATCAACGTCATCCATCCCCCCACTTTCAATGCTTTCAGCAACGTCAGCTGATGTAGCCACTACGGTTTTCTGCTCTGTGCGATCGTCCAGTAACTGTTGCCCTCTGGCGCCAGTTTGTGGACTTCGGGTCGTCGGCATCCTACCTCACCCAAAGCTCTGTGACGTTTGCCGCCTTTATTTCCTACCTCTTGCCCCCCTGACCAAGCAACTATTTTTTCACTTCTAACCTCAAAAACTTTACACGCTCCAAATTTTCACTTCAAATCACTCACTTTCACCCTTCTCACCTTTGCCTTCACTCACCCTTCTTCCTTCACACTCGATCTCCGCACTTTCTGCCTTTTCTGGATCCATTCACCCTTATTTCCTCCACCAAAGCCAAAAATACACCACTTGACAAAAAGAGTTCTTTCGCGATCGGTACCGGAAGCGGAAGCTCAATATATTTTTTAAGTTAATTTTTCCAGCTTACAAATAAATATGATTTGAGATTTTTGAGAAAATATAATAGAAGAAATTTAAAAATATGTTTAAAGAAATATTTTTGCCATAAAGTCATAGTTTATTTCTAGAAATTCTCTATACTCTATACTATACAATTTTTCATTAAAACTTCACCCTTTTATTTGAATGCGACTGTTCTAGATTCAAAATTAAAATATTTTCTTGGTTGAAATATCAAGTATTATATTTTTTTTAATAATTAATTTTTTCGATTGAAAATTACATCTACTTATTTAAAAGTTGAGATTGACCTTAAATTCCTATGAAGCAGAAATATCAGATGGAAAATGAAAAACTTAAATTTCCAGAAAACGACACTAAGTAAGAAAAAAATTAATAAGCAAAAATTATTCTCCAAAAAGGATCTACAAATTCTCTCTCTAGAATTTTTAGGAAGAACAAGTAAAGTTTCTTTAAATCAAGAAAAGAATTAAATATAAACAAATAAAATTTTTTTAAATCGAGACAAAATACGAAAAAAAAAAATCGAAGGTTGTTTAACCGAAAAAGATCAGAAAATTTTTTATATGCTCTTATCATAAAAATACATCAAAAACAACAAAATGAAGTCTTTTAAAAAACAATAAAAGGTACAATATCATTTTATTTGAAAAAAATTTTCCCTGAATTATACCTACAAATTTGCTTAGAATCCACTTAACGCTAGGATGCGTATTTTTAATTCAAATCGTGAAAAATATTGAATCAATTGAATTCGTGGAATTCAAAAAATTCAAGGAATTCAGGCAATGCGCGGAATTCAAGGAATTCATGACATGCAAAGAATTCATAGAAGTGAAGAAATTCATGGAATTCATGGAATTAACGGAATTCAAAGAATTTACAAAATTCAATCACAGCAAGGCATATACCGAATTCATAAAATTTATTAAATTCCTGGAATTTACGGAAATTCAATGAATTCGTGGAATCTAATGGATTCCATAAATTCCGGGAATTCCATTAATTCCATAAATTATGAATGACATGAATTTTGCATATTTCCAAATTCCTTCAATTTCATAAATTCCTCAAACTCCATCAATTCCTTGAATTTAGTGAAATCTACGAATATCGTGAATTCCTTGAATTTCATGAACTCCATGAATCCCATGAATTCCCTGAATTTCTTTGTTCCGTGAATTAAACCAGTTTCATGAATTCTTCGAATACCATGAATTCAGCGAATTCCGTAAATTTCACGAATTTAGTAAATTTCTGGAATTTCATATCTTCCATGAATTTCATGAATTCCGTAAATTTTTTGATTTCCTTGATTTCCTTGTGATATACGAAACGTACAATGCAACTTGGCCTCACTCTTCTATTGTAGGAGTTTTGTAGAATTGTTTTCGATTTTCAAACATCTTTATATGCTCACTCTTTACAATGGCTACAATATTTACTTTATACCAATTTTTGATATTATTATTTTCAAGATAAACTATGTGATAAAAATGATACCAGAATTCATACTTTAACCGTTGAAATTATTTTGTAACCGTTTGAGGTTAATTAAATCTATAACATTATATAAGAACATTATACAAGAAATTGTTATTTAAAAGTTCGAAAATTGTTATTCAGATTCAGTAGTTACTACGTGAAAAGTCGAGTTTTTTGGTAAAAAAACGATTTCCTCTTTTCAAACTTCATCCGCTTGGATGAAGCTTATACTATTTGGTTAAAAATTTATTTTTTGTAAATCGAAAATTCATCTTTCTGGTTTAAAATTCATAAGCTTCTTCAAAAAATAAATATTCAGTTAACTATACTTTTTATTTGTTAAAAAATTCATATTTCTGATTGAAAATACATCTAAATTGTTAACCATTTTCTTTTTCCTTAAAAGAATCATAATTTTCGTTAAAATTCATCTCTTTTTAGAAAACTTAACCGTCTGCGAGAAAATCATTGAAAACTTCTTCTTTCTTTGTTCGAAATTCATATTTTTTGCTTAAAACTCAACTAATGTGTTAAAAATGTACCGTATTGGTTAGAGATTTATAGATTTAGTAAAAAATTAGTTTCTTAGGTTGAAAAAATATTTACTTAATTTTTTTTTTTTTTTTGAAGAATAAGATTAATTTTTTTTATAAATTCAACGACTTTTTAAAAAAATCATTTTATTTCCTTGTTTAAATAGAGTAATATGATGTAAATCTAAAAAGAATCGAAAGATAGTAAAAAAAAACGTTAACAGACTTGTTTGTCTCGATTTTATAAAAAAATGCAAATTATAATTTTTCTTAAAAGTAAAATCAAATTTTCTCTGCTACAAGACCTATTTAACTAAGTTGAAAAAATTCAAATGAATTTTTAAAATGTTCTTCAACGATAATTAAGATTGTTGTATCTGTAAAATTTAGTGCCTATTCATCAATAAATATGAAATAATTTCTGTAAACAAAATAATTTTTTTAAAAGGCTCACATGCTTTCTAAAAATGTTGAGAAATCCTTCAGTATAAACAAAGAATCTGTTAAAAGGTTTTATATATTTTCAAAATAAAAGATTTCAAAAAACGTTTGAAAATATTTTCAAATATTCTCATACAATTAATTTAAAACAAATTATTTTCTCTCAAACCTTTTTAAAATTCTTAAAAAACGTCTAAACTTTTTTCAAATCTTTAAAAATCTTTATATTGTTTCAATCTTTTCAAAATATTTTCAAATTTTACATCAATTTTAAATATTTTTAA
>NC_046658.1:151084751-151087306 GCF_010883055.1 Belonocnema kinseyi
ATACTCTGCATAAATTCTCCTCTTCATTCATCCAATATCTGCATGCTCTCACTCCTTCTCCCATTCTGAACCGTACAACCCTACTCCATTTTTCTTCCTTTTCTATTTTTGGCAGATATTCTGGTTCCGTCAACCCTTTGACCATCATATACCATCTATTTTACCTCGAATCTATAATCTTTGTCTATCTCTTCTCCTTGTTTAACCAATAGCTCTAACTCTATGTCCTGCCACTCCATAACCCCTTCTCGAATATTACACACCCTTCTCATTTTTCTCCTTTCTACCTCCCATTTTGAATTTCCCACATTACCTCTCGCTTCATTGTTCCGAATTTCACCGAAACATGCTTGTGCAATTTTACTTCCCGCTCCCCTTTTTAGCTTCTCTTCAAACCTCCATGCTCTCTTAGTTTGTCTAGTAACCATATTTTCTCTTCCTAACTCTTCTTTTAACATATATCCTGGGCAACTCCAGCTAACCCCCATTACCTACCTCAGGAATTGCTCATGCATACTCTCTACTTTCCTATGTTCCTTCCATCCCCAGATCTCCACACCATAACACAATACCGCCCACACCAACGCATCAAACAACCAGACCCTCATTCTCCAATCGTTCTTGAACCTTCTCTTTCCTATACTCCATGCTTGGCCCATTACTTTACTCGCACATTCAATTCTTTTCCTCACCTGCAGCTCGTTTCCTCCTTCTGCTTCAAACCAAACACCTAGGTAAGAGAACTCCTCCACAATTTCCACTTTTTGTCCGTTCATCTTCCAAACGTAATTTATTTTGCTCTTTCTATTTTTGAAACACATCACCTTTGTCTTATCTACGTTCACAGTCAGCTCTTTTGTTCCCACATACTCTTCGAAGATTCTCATCATTAGGTTCATCCCCTTCTCATCATCTGCTAATAAAACTACATCGTCCGCGTATACTAGAGAGTATAGTTTGCTATTACCCAAAGCCGTTCCTCCTTTTCCTTTCTCCTTTAGCTTCTCCTCTAAGTCTGCCATTAGGATACTAAATAGTAAGGGACTCAAAGGGCACCCTTGCCTTAGACCTCGGCTTGTCCAGAAAATCTGCCCTTTTTTCTTTCCTATTTTCACCCTAATCCTGGTTTCAGCAAAAATTTCCTTTATCCTCTCCACTAACTTTTCCTCTACACCCCTCTCTTTCATTGCCTGCCATAATACTTTTCTATTCACTGAGTCAAACTCTGCTTTGAAATCTATGAACAAAGCGACTAGTCTCCCTTGCTTTCTCCTCAAATTTCTGTTAACTAAATATTTAAGTATGTAGATGTTGTCTATAGTTCCCATTCCTTTTCTAAAGCCCGTCTGATTATCTGGGATACTTTCTTTTTGTTCTACCTGACTCTCCAACCTATTTCTTAAGATTACTGCATATATTTTATAGCCGACTGACATGAGAGTGATCCTTCTGTATTCCTCTACCTTCTTTCCTTCCCCTTTCTTGATAAGCGGTACCACCAGTCCCGTCGTCTTCTCTTCCGGCCAACCTTCCCCTTTCCATACATTGTTGCAGATCTTCCACATCCCATCCCTAATCCCTTCTCCTCTAAACTTCATCGCTTCGTTCTCCAGCCCATCTTCTCCCGTCGGCTTGTTTATTTTTAACCTATTTATTGCTTCATCCACTTCTTTTCTTGTTATCTCGTTCCCTTCCTCCATTTCTCCTCGGACTATCCTACACTTTCCCCTTTGATCTTATTTTGCTCTCCCCCTAATAGACCCTTAAAATAATCCGTCCATTCCTCCATTTCTATTTCTTCGTTAACGCCCTTCCTTTCCCCTCTATCCCTATTTATTACATCCCACACCCTACCTTCTTTGATGGCTTTTTCTACCTCTGCTTTATACTCTTCCTTTCCCCTCTGTCTTTTTATTTCCAGCATCTTCTCATGTTCTTTTTTCCTCCTGTTATACTCCTCCTTCTCCATTTCCCCTCTTCCCCATTTGCTCACACACTCTTTTATTCTCTCTTTACTCTCCCAGCATTCCTCGTCCCACCAGCCTCTCTTTCCCCCTACTTTTTCTTCATTAGTACCCAGCTCATCCTTTACCTTTTCAATGGACCCCTTCAAGCTTTCAACTAACGAGTCTATTCCCTCCTTTTTTTCATACCTAACCTTCTCCTTTTCCATCTTTTGTTTAAACTCGTTTAATTTATCTACCCTCCAGATTCCCATTTTCGTGTTTCGTTCGCACCCTTTTTCCTTTCCCCCTCTGCCGCGCTTACTGACACCTTTTCTTAGTGTAACTATGACCGAGAAGTGCTCGGACCCTATCTCATTCCCTACCTTCATACTCCCTATCATATGCCGCATTCTTTCTTCAGCCAAGATGTAGTCTATTACTGTTGCTCCCTTTCCTATGAATGTGATCTCCCCTTCCTCATCTCCTTTCATATTGCCATTGCATGTTAACCATCCTGTTTCTCCTATCATGTCCAGTAACTTCCTCCCCTCCCTGTCCGTCTCTCTATGTTTGGAGTTCCTTATAAATGCTTCCTTTTCTTCATCCCAT
>NC_046658.1:151087406-151102764 GCF_010883055.1 Belonocnema kinseyi
AGGAAACGGAAGTCCTGGAAGCTCGCTCATTTTAGGAATTAATATCACTACTGTTACTATTGTTTATCCTACGTAATGCGAAAGAGTAGAATATAAGTAGTAATTAAATTAGACTAAGGATGGAATTGTAAATATACGTACAGGGAGCAGTTGCCCTCAAACCCGTAAAAGGGATAGATTAAATAAATACATACATACATACATACTTAAAAAATATATTTCTATTCGAAATTTTTACTTTCTTAGTATGAAAATCTATTTTCCAGCTAAATGTATAATTTTGTTGAATTTTTTTTCACTAAAAAAATTGTTTTGTTTGTAAATAAAAAAAAAACTTCGTTGTAATTCTAGTAGAAAGTTTATTGCTTTGATTGAAAATGTAACTTTTTGACTGATCATTCACATATTTTGTTAAAAATTTTTATTGTTAGATTGCTTTTGAAAGATTTCAAGAGAATTACAACTTAATTAAGTATTTTTGGGAAATTCAAATAATCTTTATAAAACTAATTTAAATAAAATATTGAAAAAGGTTAATAAACATTTCAAAAGACTTTTTATAATTTCAATAAATAATTTGGAAACTTTTTAAGCTGTTTTAATTAATATGGAAAGTAAGTCATAAAGAATTAACTTGATACAAGGTAATTCAGATTTGCCGATAAGAAATTTTCGTGAATAAACGAATTATCTTTTTGTTATACCTAATTTGATAAATTTATTCAATAATTGTCACTACAAAAATTAAAGCAATAATTTACATTATTTATATGTTAAAATAACGATTATAATTAATTAAATTATTTAAATTATCTTGAACTTAGATAAAGGAATCTTGGATAAGAGATTATCAAAGTAGTTGAACTTCTAACAATAAACATGAATTTTCTTTAAATTTTTTTTTAACAAAGCAGTTAAACTCTTTAACCCAAGCAATGTATTTTCTACTAAAACTATTGCATTCCTGCCAATGAGCTGCATTACTGACACAGTAAATGTATTTTCAGCAAGAAAGATGAATTTTGAATCAAGAGAAGAGATTTTCAATAAAAAACTTAGTGCAAGTTTAACCAAGATAATCTATTTGTTTACAAAAAAGTCAAATTTTCAACAAAATCGATTAATTTTCTAGCTAAAATTTAACAATTCCATTGTTATATAAAAATAATTAGAAAAAAAGGAATAAAAACTTTTTTAACACAGAATTAATAATTTTGTGTTAAAGAATGGATTTTTAACCAAATAGTTTAAATTTAAAACAAAAAGAAGAATTTTTGAAGGGGAACGTCAATTTTCTATCCAAAAATTCCACTTTTCAACAAGAAGAATCTTGAACAAAGTAGGGCTGCAGAGATTAGATAATTCACAAAAATATATTACATAAAAACATTTCTTTGATGTCAATATTTAATTACTATATTTTGAATAAATAATATTAATCAAGATACACTTTTTTTATTTATTTAAATTCGGAAATTTTTTATTGTAAGTATCTTGTCAGTGTCGGATATTTAATAATTATTTCTCGAGACTTTTTAATTGGCCCATAAAATGTATGATTAGTTAATGGAATCGTTAAAACTTAAAATAACAACTTCGTAAACAAAATTTCGGATACCACAAAATTTTGCAATTCCCGAACATAAAAAATAAAAAAACAGTTATATTATAAAACGCAAAATAATAAATAATAAATATTTCATTTAAATAATGAAAATATTTTTTATTTATTGTATTAATTTATATTTTATTAATTCTCTATTCCATTACCAAAAATGCTTAAACAAAAGCGTTTTGGTTCATATTTTGAGAAAACGAAGGTGACATTATTTCTTATGGCTTACTTTTATCTTTTTGTTATTTGATATCACCTTAAATAATTCTATAACTGTAATTAATATAATTATTAATGTCATAATAATAACTTATTCCAACTAAACTGAGGAATCTTTAGATGAATGTTCCACCTTTTAAATTTATCTTTTTTTTTAAATTATCTTTTTTTATCTTTGAAGTTTAAAGCTACAAAAAATGATTTAATTTTAAAATGGTAGCTTCAATCTTGAAAAAATGCACACCAATTAACAAAGGTTTAAAATTTGTTTAATTTGAATTATTTTTGGTTGAAAATTGCACCTTCTGTAAAAACTTTATATTTCTCTGTTGAGACTTCAACTATTGTTTAGAAGTTTCGTTTTTTTTTGCTTGTAGGCTCAGAAATTTGGTAGAAAATTTAAGTATTCGGTCGAGAATTTACCTATTTGGATTAAAATCAATTTTTCCGTTAAAAATTCATACTTTTCAGTAAGTAAATCAGCATTTTTTTTTAAATTGCTTTTTTGTTTTAGTAGTTTCACAATTGGCATGTATTTCTTTTTTCTTAATTAAAAAATCTATCCTAGCAAGAAATTAAATTTTTCTGTCAAAAATGTATCTTTTTGAGTTGGAAATTTATTTCCGTTGTCCCGTGTGGAAATAGACTGGCCTGGCGCTAATTGAAAATAATAAAATTGTTAAACTCTGTTTTTAACTTAATTACTTTGTCTGATTTCGTTAAGAAATGGATGTATATACAAAATCTCGAATCGTTTTAAATGTAAAGTAAACATTTTTAAATAGAGATTATAATAAAACTATAAATTAATGACGGCAAAAACATGCAGGTTATGAATTTATAATTGTTTGAGCTTTTGTAAACGATTAATAATAAATTTTAAATAATATAATAACTAATATACAATATAAAAAACAAATGCAAAAGCCTCGAAACAACGAGTTTTTGGCGTGATTTTAAAATTCGCTTATGAAAATACTACAAATTCTGAAAAATAACGAATTAAAATTTTAAACAAACAAAAATTATAAGTTCCATGTTTATGAAAAATTGCAAATGTTCAGAAAAAAACTACATTTTGTATCAATCTAAAAACGATGGAAATCGTATAAAACACCTAAAGCCAATCCTTACGTAAAAGTTAAAAAAATTTATTATTAAGAAATTGTCAACGTACAGGATCAAATTTCTGAGTTCCGTCGTTAAAAATTTGTAATGTTCATGAATAATTACACTTCCTGTCATTGTAAAAAGTTGTCAAGTAGTATACAATGGGAAAAAGCAAAATATTACGCAAAGAAAAATTGTAAGTTATATTAATTATTTATTTAAAAAGTATTTTATTGATATTCCTGTTAAAAGGCACTCCCGACTGTTAGGCGTTAGATTCAGCTACAGATATGCAGGTTCGATTATTATATTTTTCGTTGAAATTTATTTTTTTTTTAAATTTAAATTAAAATGCTTGGTAGAGAGATGAACTTGTTAGATAAAATTAATTTTTTTGGTATTCAAATATTTATAATTTGAGTTAACAGTCGAATTATTCGCAAAAATTTAATTATTTTGTTATAAATTTGATAATTATATTAGAAATTTAAGAATTTTATTAAGAATTTTACTCTTTTCTTAACATCCTTCATTGTCGATAGAAAATTTGACTTTTTTGTCTGTATTTCGAATGTTTAAATACATGCTCGCAAATTCAACCATTAAAAAAAATTATTTTGTCATATTATCAAAAATTTGTTTGAAGTATATCAATTTTTTTTAGTTCAGAAATTTAGTTGCTTTTTTGAAAAATCAGACTTTTTTATGCTTTTCGTGGTTCATTTAAATATTTCTCGTCAAATTAATTTTAAGAAAATAATTTATGTCAGTTTAAAAAATGCGTGAAAATTTACTTCTCATCGTGATAATACTTTCCTTATTTTCTGTTGAACATACAACTGCTTGGTTGACAATTAAGCTGTTCTGATTACGGATTCAAATATTATCTTGAAAATTCGTCTTTTTTAATTAACTCAGCTGTTTTTTATTTAAAATTAAAATCTTGTTTGAAAATTGAACTACTAATAATTGAAAAATGATTTTACGATTGCTGATCTTGTTGCTAATTAAAATTTCATAGTTTCAAGATTTAAAAAAAATGTATAGTTAAGAAATTCAAAATTTAAAAGCTTATAATTGCAAATTTACTAATTCACTAATTTAAAATAAATTTTAGCGCCGCCACATACGAAAACTCTTTAAAACTTATTATAATGACATTAAACGCTTAGGGGAGATTTTCTTTCCTTTTTCTCTCTGATGGCATACATTACGTTTTCCAAAAAACTACCTCTAAGTCCTACACACCTACCCCTCGTGATCAAAAATGTTTTAAAAGCGGGAAAAGCACCTTGAGCAAAAAAACCACCTTAAGCAGAAAAAAATGTTAGCATAAGATTTGCAAAAAAAATATAGCATATTCCATTTTTCAATTTGTGTTGGTGGCGGAAATAAGTGTACGGACCTCAATTGTCTAGCTAAAATTGAAAAATTGTGTAATTTTAAATTTTGGATAACTAAATTAAGACTATATAACTGAACAGTTAACTTTAAACAACAATTACACTTTCCAAATTAAAAGGTCTAGTTTCATAAAAAATCTTTTTTAAAGAAAGTTTAGAATCGAGCAATTTCCAAAAATCAAAATTATTATTTAATTGTATTTGTACAAACTTCCGAATGTTTAAAAACAATGAATCCAAAAATTTGTAGTTGTAACTGAAAATTATGAAACTTGTAGCTGAAATTTATTAAGTTTCCTTATTTTTCGATTAATATAATCGAAAAATAATTATCTTTAAAGAAAGTTGCAATGCTTTGTACCTTAAAGATAAATCCACATTCGTAAGTTGTTTACTTTTATTCACTAAATGTTTATATTTATTTTTCTATTTGAAATATATCAAAAATAGATAACTCTTCCAAATTTTGTACTGCTTTCGTATTATCCGAGTTTTCGCTTATCCGAGATATCTCCTTCCCAGATTACCTCGCATAATCGAGGTTCCATTTTAATGGGCAATCTGTGCCCACCTAGCGTGCTCAATGTTCTTGCAAAGAGAAGACAAATGAAGGAGATTAAAATAAAATTAAGTGAGAACCATTCACAAAGAATAAAAATTTTATTGGTTAGTATTTTGTCCAATTAGGAATTATGTGCTAATATTAAAAACCAAATAATAAACAATTTCCACATATGAACATTATCGTTAACATCCAGATATACTATGAAATGGTTCCTTACGAGGCCCAATAGCGTGTTCGTTCTCGTATAACCCATTTAGGAGGAAGTTGGTTCTGGTCCCAAACTTTTATCACCCCAGTAAATAAGCGATAGTCGTTGTGGCGATATTCACCGAGTACATGGACTGGACTAGCTGAGGCAGGAATAGGTAAAACACCAATCGATAATTTTGCATAATAAGTGTGGTCGCCGTTTGTTATAAAACAGACGGATTCTGGATTCTTACGACGTTCAGCATTATATTCACCGCTTGGAAATGTTGCAGCGAAATATTTATTTGAATTTTTTGGTTGGCCTGGTAGACCAGAATCAACAATTTTCATATACCCACGATCAGCTCCGAGAGATAATTTTCCATCCTTATACTTTGGCCAATGATCCAAGTGGGTAGAATCCGATACACGAAATTGTCCATATTCAATATATTGTCTACCTTCAATCGCTACGGAAATGAAACTTCCTGAAAGAAAGTTTGCGAATTCTTTGGCTGGTAGAGGTTCCATACCGTCTCTTGGCTGTGCATCTAGTTTGACGAGAACAAAAAGAGACTTATGCATTTTTTTACATTTTTCAGTGATTCATTCTTGAAATAAATAATCTTCATTAGGTCTTTTATTATTTTAGGAGGCACAAATATACGTTTTATTCATGAACAACTATTTATCGTTCTTTGATGTGGGAGCGACATTTTTTAAATATGGGGATAAGAAGCTCACTCATAAAAAAGGAAAATAAAATTCTGGAATAGGAAACTTGACAGAAAAAGTAATTATTTACGAGCTTACTAAAACACGGTGTTTTTATATTTCAAACGTAATTATTGTCGAACGAAACAATACTATTATGTATAAAGAATATTTAATAAAATATTATTATTCATTACAAAAAAAATTACATATATATTATTGGAGGGTTGGAAATTGTGACTTGTTGGACGAATTTCCACAAACTTCTGCAAATCAAGTTTGTGAAGACTTTTTATACAATTTCAGCAAATTAAGAAAATTGCAAATCTGTTATAAAAGCACTATTCTTGGTTAGAAGTAGGGGAACTGCACCAAACATGCCTCTAAATAAAGTAAAACATTTGTGAAGAATAAAACAATCACTTTATTATCAAATATTATCGATGGACACCAATTTTTTAATGAATGTTGATAAATTCGCAATAAAAAATACAATACTATATTTATAATCATTTATTTTTGGAAACAGGGAAAGATAAAGAATGATTCACCCACGGTCGTCCCGCAGTCGTCCCATGGTTATGAAAAATGGGTCAAGCATGCCTAATTTCCTCTCTCCCATGCTTCGCCCACGGTCGAACCTAAATTGGTTTCAATTGAACTTTGGAAAAATTTTACAAGATGGACACAATCAAATACATTTTTCCGACTTTTCAGAAACGATTTGTGGATGAATTGTTTCTTTTATTGAACTTTACGAAATTTTCGAAAAGTAACATCATCCAACCAATTTTTTATCAGAATGTTTGAAAAAAATTACTTTCATTAGACTTTCCAAATTGTTGACACGGCACATTATTAACGTCACTTTGCTCGATTTGTGAAGATTATTACCCATGTGAAAACAGTTTGCATGGCTGAAACATGGCAATACACTTGGAAATATCTGGCAGGGACCACGGCTGAATGGTATCATGGCGCAAGCCTGGCTCTTGTCCGTCTCCCATGCTTAGGACACGCTACACACAAATTAATAAATACTCGAAAAAACCCCAAATGTTATTTCGGATCGCGCACTAGATCATTTAGAAGGTCATCTACGAGAACTTTTTCGAAATTTAAATTTTGTTTATAGCCAAAACAGTTACAAATGGTAAGACGATGACCCGGGTTTGCAGGATCGCATACCAGGTAGTTTAAAACGTATTCTACAAGAACTTTTCCAAAATTCAAATGTTGCCAATACCTAAAATAACTACCATCGGTGAGGCGATGACCCTGGTGCGCAGGATTTTGAAACGGGTTATTTAAAACGTCACCTATGAGAACTGTTTGAAATTTTAATTTGGTCAATAACCAAAACAATTACAAATGGTGAGTCGACGACACGGGTGCGCAAGATCGTACACCAGGTAGTTTAATACGAATTCTACAAGAATTTTTTCAAAATTCGAAATTTCCCAACACCCAAAATAACGCTGAATGATGAGGTGACGACCCGGGCGCGCTTGATCGCGAACCAAGTGATTTAAAACGTCATCTACAAAAACATTTTTTAAATTTATATTTTGTCAATAACAAAAAAAATTACAAACGATGAGTCGATAAACCGGGCGCGACTGATCGTGCACCAGGTTATTTAAAACGTCATCTACGAGAGCTCTTTGAAATTTCAATTTGGGCCCCTGAGTCGTCGACTCACCATTGATGGTTATTCTGGGTATTGGACAAATTTACATTTTGAAAAAGTTCCTTGAGAATACGTGTTGAACTACATGGTGTACTATCCTGCGCACTCGGATCGTCGACTCACCATTGGTATTTATTTTGAGTATTGGAAAAGTCTGAATTAAAAAAAAAGTCTCTGTCGAATACGTATTCAACTACCTGGTGCACGATTTAGCGCACCCATGTCCTCGACTCACCATTTGTAATTGTTTTTCTTTTGGATAAACTTCACATTTCAAAAAAAATTTCGTAGATGACGTTTCAAATGATCTGGTGCGCGATCCGGCGCACCCGGGTCGTCGACGCACTATTTGTAATTGTTTTGGTTATTGAAAAAATTTAAATTTAAAAAAAGTTCTCGTAGATGACGTTTAAAAGGACCTGGTTCACGATCTGGCGCGCCTGAGTCTTCGACTCATCATTCAGAGTTATTTGAGGTGATGGAAAAATTTGAATTTTAAAAAACTTCTTGTAGAATACTTATTAAATTACCTGGTGCACGATCCTGCACACCCAGATTGTCGACTCACCATTTGTAATTGTTTTGGTTATGGATAAAAAAGTTCCCGTAGGTGACGTTTGAAAGGACCTGGTGTACGATCTGGCTAACCCGTCTCGTCGTTTCACCATTAATAGTTATTTTAGCTGTTGGCAGAGTTTAAATGTTCTGAAAGTTCTCTTAGATGAAGTCTTGAATGTCTTAGTAAACGATCCGATGTACACGGGTAGTGAACTTATCCTTTAGAGACGTGTCGGGTATTAGCAAAACTAAGAATTTAATTTTTAGGGCAGGCTAATTTTCTCTGACACTCGGATGTTTTTTTTGCATTTATTCATTTGTGTGTAACATGTCCTGAGCATGGGAGACGGACAAGAGCAAGGCACGCGGGTAGTATTTTGACAAATCGAAAAAAGTTACGTTAATAATGTTCCTGGACAACAATTTTGCAAAGCAAAAACAATTTTTCTGAGAATTCTGGTGAAAATTTTATTGGATGATGTCTCTATTTAAGAATTTCATGAAGTTCAATTAATGAAACTAATTATCCACAAATCCTTTCTACAAGGTAGGAAAATATAGTAGTCTATCTGAAACAATTTGGCCAAAGTTCACTTGAAACCAATTCAAGTTCGACCGTGGGCGAAGCATGGGAGAGGGGCCATTAGTAATAAAAAAAATGTTTATATTGAAAATCTACTTAAATATTGAAATCACGTATATTATATTACACTCACTGATTAAAACAATAACACCCATGCAGGTGAAGAATAGAATTATGATTTCCATAGACGCAGGGTTGATTCAGTCATAAAAAAACTGAAAAGTAATTCTTGAAGATTTTTCTCTACAGTAACTTTCAAACGTTTCTTGATGAAGAATTGAGAAGTAATTCTTGAAGATTTTTTTCAACGGAAACTGTGAACTGTTTGAAAGATATTCACTTATATACTAATGAAAGGGCCGCTTTTCCCAGAACCCACTTCCTATCTCGAACAGTCCACTCTCCACTCTTCACTTTTACCAGTCATGATTTTTCGTTCGAAGTGAACTTTCAAAATTCAACAGCCACAGGTTGTTTACTTTACATCTTAAAATTTTTCGTATCTGTGACAATTATCAACCATCAAAACTTATCTAGATTGACCGACATTCGGCAAGCGTACATGTTGTAGATATGTTCACAAATGCACATATTCCTCCGGGTATGCTGCTGAAAATCGCCTTTCCCCACTCGGAAATTTTCTCTTAATTTAAATCGCTTTCCGAAAAAATGTGTTGGCTACAGCCTTGCGTAGAACAAGTATTTTCGATGAGTCATGATAACATCAAAAGAGCGACCATACTCTGTAACAGAATTTCAACATTTTCTCTACGCTATAATTTTAGGCTATTTTAGGTCTCTACAAAACAGCAAACATTCATTTCTTAGAAACAAAATCTATCTGCTAGAAGATAACTTTAAAATAAATGAGGAACTTAGCCTAAATGTTTGTAAATTTGTAAAATTATTTACGAATTCAACCCAATACTAAAAAAAACTTCCACAACAGAAAAACTTTGGGAATAAAAAAAAGAAAAATTGTATCATAGTTGTCACCTGGTTGTTAGCTTACAGCAAATAATGTGCGGGAAAAATTCTTACTTAAATTTTATTTTCTTTTTTTTTTTAATTTTGAATTTTGAAGAAGTTCATGTAGAATTCGTGTGACAGTACCTGGTGTACGATCCTGCGCACCTGGGTCGTCGTCTCACTATTTGTAATTGTTTTGGATATAAATAAGAATTTAAATTTCAAAAGAGTTCTCGTGAATGACGTTCTAAACGATCCAGCGCACCCGGGTCCTCGACTCATCATTTGTAATTCTTTTGGTTATGGACAAAATTTTAATTTTAACAAAGATCTTGTAGATGACGTTTTAAATGATCCGGTTGAAAATCCGGTGAACCCGGGTCATCGCCTCACTATTAGTAGTCATTTTTCGTGTTAGAAAGATTTGAATTTTTAAAAAGTTCTTTTAGAATAGGTTTGAAACTACCTAGTGCACGATCCTGCGCACCCGGGTCGTCAAATCAGCATTTGTAACTAATAATGATACAAAAAAAATAATGTTCACAGAAAGTCGATCTTTTTCAACAAAACAACTTTTAGTAAAAGTTAATGAACTTTATTTGTTTATGATAATAATTTTGGTTTAAGAAACGTTTATAACATGTTTTTACGATAAGTCGATAGTGTTGTAGTAATATCTTGCTATAAAAATGACTTTAGCGGATCAAATAAGCAAGCTCAAATTGTTATTTTAAAAAATTAATGAATTTTAATTTCAAAAATTTAGACGCACGTATGTGTATCCTTAACTCTTCAACTCCTCAACTCTCGCACTTCATTTTATTAACGATTTTTGTTACTTTAATTATTTACGTGCACGGTTTAAATATGAGAACAAGCGAGATTTGATATTAAAATAATTATTCTTTAATTTTTCCCAAGAAGAGATCCAGTTCGACTTGTTTACCTACGGAGTTCTAATTTATGCGAAGTGTTTAAGCCCAAGGTATTATTGAACTAATATAGTTACATATTTTTTTCTGTGCAAGGCCTCGGTTTTTTCAGGACTCAGCCAGAAGAAGATTCAAAAGTTGGCGTTTGAATACGTTACACATCTCGAGTTGCCAATTCCATAAATCTGGAAAAATACAGAAATGGCAGGTAATCCGAGCGGAAGGATGAGGGCTGACATTTTTGTGGAATACCTCCAGCACTTTCAACGTCACGTAAATGTATCGGCTCATAATCCACTCATTTTGCTGCTAGACAACCACGAGTCACATTTTTGCATTACTGGGCTGGAGTTTGGTAAAGAACACATTATTTCAGTACTCTCTCTCTTTGCCATCCCACACCACACACAAGTTGCAGCCACTTGATCGAAGTGTCGTTGTACCACTTAAAAAAGGTATAAATTCTTTCTCTGACTTCTCGATTACCAACAAATATGTTATCGATTATTGGCCAAGTTAAGTAACCGATAGCTCACAAGTAAGAGAAAAATCAGATGAGCTTTTGTCGGCCCACGTTCGAATCTGTCCGTCCGTTTCCAAAAGCTGGACCTTGCAAATAGTCCACTAGAGAACGGAAAAAACTGCACACAGCAGTTGTGACTGATCCCGAGATCGTGAAACATCTTGCTGACGAACAAGCATCGGCTCGCCGTAACAAAGAAGGTGGACATTGTACAACTCGGCAGCCAGCACGTCAGGCGCGACATAAAAAGATTTAACAAGACTCGAGAAATGACGACGCTTCGTAAAACTTATGCCATATTAATGCAAATCATGTTAATGAAGTTAAAAAAAAATAATTGACGAATAGAATTCTTCGAAAAACTTTCATGATATTACTTTTAATATTTTTCTTCGTTTTATTGCAAGGTGTCCCGAAAAGTTTCTTTGACCCTCCCGAATAGCGTTGTTATAGGGGCCATTCGGGTCACATGACACTCGTTAACTGTTTTACATGGCTAACGAACTAAATCGGAATTATCGGGAAACTGTTCACGCTTTTATTTAGTTATATTACAATAATTACATCAAATTACAAGAACAAGATTTTAACGTCACAAATGCACCTTTCTGACTTCCTAATAAATAAAATACTACTTTCTACTGAAAACATACTGACACAAGATTCTTCTGCATGAATTATCAAAGAAGTGCACTAAATCTATGCTTCTAATTGATTTCGCATAAATTTGTTTTCAATTTTCTTTGTTGTACTACCATGAAACTTTGGTCTCCTGAACCATTCTAAAGTTTATAATTTTGAAGAGAACATGGTAATTGAAAAAAATTCAGATTTAAGAATTTTTTTTTTTAAATTTTGGTATTTCTGAAAAAGTCGACAAATTTCTAGAGACCTTCCAGTCACTTTACAGTATGTAACTTTTACAGTATGCTTTAGGTTTAATCTTGGACTATTAACTGTGGGAAAGTGATCCTGATTATACGCACCTAAATGTGCTGATATTGAAGAATATATAATACCGAATATTAAACTAATCATGCTAAATACAATTTGTACTTTATTATGCAAAACGCAAATACCCAATTTTATGCAGAGGTACATAAAAAATCTATTATATTTTGTATAAAAGCGTTGAGCATAATGTAGAAAATTTGACATTTCTTGAAAAATCGAGTGCAAAGCACGAGATACGTGATGTTAATGTGTTCGCTAAAGCCGAAAGAGTTTTAACAAAGAAAGTTCACAATCGAAAAATTACTTTGTCGATTCATTGATCTTTAATTTTGAAGGGTCTGTACACAAATTTTCAGTTGCCCTGAAGGGTTCATTTGGTCAGATCCAGAGTGAATTAGACCTTCTGAAAAAAGAAACGGAAATTTAAAAATTAAAGAATGATGATCCGGAGAAGAACAAGACGGATTTGGAAAACAGCACGAAACTGTTGAAAGAGGAAGTTTTGCAGGCCCCGAAGGAAAGCCTGTGCAAAGAATGTGATTCTAGATAAGCTCAAGAGACACTGGTTCATACAATGACGATCTAGTCTCCTCGGTTCGAGGGATGTTCTTGAAAGCTAAAGTAAAATCTGTTGTGGTAGAATCTGCTTGTCGTTTGGAATAGAAGCCTGGTGACAAACCGGTGTTGATTGGACAAGGACCTCAATCTCAAAGATTTCAGGTCTTTTAAAAAGCGAAATCTTTCACGTTCATTGGCCCTAACAGTCTCGAGTGACAGGTTGAAGCTTGAAAGGCAAGCAAGAAGGCAGTTCATGCAGCAGAAAAGCAGTCTGAGAGACCAATGTTTCGGAGTAGCATTGAAAGGTTACCACTTAGAATTTACGGGAAGGTATCTGACGACGTTAGTGCCATGTCTGCTGGCCCTCCTTACAATTGTTTAGAGACTTTTTTTGAGACGAAGGACACAGTCAGGAGACATAGGGGTCTGAAGAATTATGTTGAAACCGGGAGGACTCTATTAGTGATCTTCTACCCAAAAACTCACTCCAGAATTTCTCGTCAAAAACTCCAAGAAGAGGATCAAATAGCTCCCGTAAGGACAGTAAATAATCTGCCTTCAATGGCTGAGCGGGAGGTTAGCTCGGATTGTTTTCATCGGCGCCTGCAACGTCTTTTTGGTTATTTCAGCATTGCCCTTTACCGTGGATGCGAAGCGAGTAAGTAAATTTGGTAGAGCTAGCGGAGGTTTAACAATTGATTATTTTTCAAATTTCTGCTGTCCTAAAATGTTAGTGGCCTAAGTTAGAATTGCAGTACCCACAGGCGCTTGGAGTGGCAATTTTGAGAGAACTCCAGACTCGCGCAGTTCTCGCGTTGGTGCCTCTCATGAGTTTCGGAAGAGGGAGATTTTTGGTGGGTGAACTTAGTTTTGGTTTCAGTAAAGGGAAAATCAGCTTTATTTGTAATCTGAGAGTGGATGAGATTTTTTTCATTTACTAGTAGAATGTCCGATGTACAGAGATGTTCGAACATCATATTTTGGGCCCGCGATCGGCTCCAGGATATTTGAACGTAAATGGCTTAGTCATCAAGTGATATTTTAAGCTTCCTTAAACTTAGCTTTATCTTCTTTAAATTCAATTTTCCTGATGATTCATCTTTATTAATAATTATTAATTGCATAATTACCAAAAATCAGAATAAAAAACATTTCTTTTCTCTCCACACTTTTCAAATCAGCCTTATTTTCTTCAACACATTTTTAGAAGAGTCAAGAATTACATCCAAAGATTATTTTTCACAATGTAAATCATTGATTTTTATTGGACAGACTAGTTGTAAGTTGTGGACTCACTCCTGGTTAAAGTCTACATTGCTAATTTGCGAATTTACTCTTATTTCTAAATAACAGACATCACTATATATTTACTTACGAGTATATAATTGTTTCAAGTACATCCCCTATTATTTATGAATTAATTTATAGTTAAATTTTTGTTGAGTTGCTATTAAGAACTTCAACATTTCTTTGAAAATCAAAAACTAATTGCTAGGTATCTCTATTTTCTTATCATTTAATAAAATCCAGAGAAGGGTACCAACAATTAAGGGGTTGCCAAGAATTGGTGCCCTTACCAAACGAAAAAATGTTAAGAAAATGGGTTGCATAGTTAAAAAAGCCTGCACAAAATTTCTTCACTCAATTATGATATCTCATGCCATTTCCTAGAGAAAAACAGAAAATGCAATATTTCTATCGAGAAACTGCAGTTGCAACAAATCAACCAATGCTTTTGTGTTTACAAATCTGTTACTAATTCTGTCATAAAGTGCAAGTATCTACTCAGTTTTAAAATCTGTGATTCCGATGACCGAGAATAGCGAAAATATTTGAATGTGGTCACATCATGTGGTCTAAATCACTGATCGAATTCATAGTATATTTTTATGGTTAATTTTCTTTTATTTGTAATTATTGATTACATTATATAACATTTAGTGATTTATACAATCTTAACAATTAATCCTCAAGCCGAGAAATCTAATATGATGAGATTCTATCTTTGGAGAATCTAGATAAATTGGGATACAAAGATAAAATTTGTTTTTTAGACTTTATGAACAATTTTTGTTTGTTAAAGCGTCCGCTGTGACGATACTTAAGCATTTATGTATTTTTAAATATGCCTTTCTTTAGGCCCGTGTATATAATATTCTCCATGCTGATGTATATAGAGCCTAAATGTACGAGTATATACTTCGCTGTATTCCTCTTTGATTACCTTTATGCCCTTCTCAACAGTTCTTTAATTCAAATTCAGAAGCCGTTCCTGCTCTTGTTCGACAATGTCTACTCGTTCGTTTGCCTGTTTGCATGCTCTAATATGTGCTTCTTTTTTTACTAGGTTGTTTGATCTTGATATGTGTGTAGCAGCAACTTCATCGCGCGCTACAACAAATGCATAACGACGGCCTGCACCCAATTGTCGATTTAATTCACGGGGCAAAGTAACCCACCTTTCTTCATTGATATCGAATACGATCAATAAATTTTCCAAACGAGGAAATAAAACGCATGGATTTTGAATCACATGTTGCCTCGAAATCCATCCAAATATTATATGATCCCTTCTTAATAAAAATCCCGAATCGAAGATAATACGTACGTTACCAAATGTTTCGAAATTTCGTGAATTGCGAATATTGCTTAGTGAATTGTATGATATTCTGAGCAGAGGCATGACACCGTTGTATCCAGGAAATAAATCCTCCAAAGTCCTCGGTTCTGAACTTATTAATTCTATAAGAAAAAATACCAACTGGTAAATTATTAC
>NC_046658.1:151102864-151118565 GCF_010883055.1 Belonocnema kinseyi
TAATATTCACTATAACGATCAAGTAGGATAATACAAAGGAATAGATTTTCTTTATTCTTATGCAATTTCTTACGTTCATGTTTTTACATACAGATTTACCTATTCAATTTTTACTCAATTTAGCCTGTATGCTTTTACGCACTTCTCACGTAGAAACCAAAAAAAAAAAGGAGAAAGAAATTTCTTTGCATTTTTTTCTGACACTCAGTTTAACAGTTTATTGCTAAATATCATTTTTGCAATTCATAAATTTATTTTTTATTGAAGCAGTTGCTACTCAATGAAATTACTATAGTTCGAATTATAAGTTAAAATGTCTTATAAAGTTAGATTAAATTTAGAATGAGTTTTTTTAATAACAAAAGTTTTGATTTTTCAACATTTTATTAATCTGAGGATCAATACGGACATATATAATGCACACGTTAAACATTATCGGAATTTCCGAAAAATAAACTAAAGTTTTCATTTGTATTATTTAAAATTGAAAAATTTTCAATTGCAAATTTATAATATTAAATAAATTTCAATCTTACGTTTTAAAAATGAAACTATTTCAAAAAACTTTGAGAATACATACATTTGAAATACATATGTGTTTTAAATAGAATAATTTTTATTCCTATGTTTGAAGATTTAAAAATTCGCAACTACAATTCTTCAAGGTTATATAATCGGAAATCTGAAATTGTAAAAATAAAAGTATTTATAATTTTCAAAATTTACATTTAAAAATGATTCAATTTTTAAGTTTCCGTCATACAAAACTTTAAAAGTATAATAATTGACGTTTTTTAAATGCAATCTTCAAAACCATGAAAATCATCATAGTTTAGACAATTTTATTTATACATTTTTAAATTCAAATGTCTTAGATTATAAATCGGTCATAATGAGAAAGTTTGAAATTTTAATTCTACAATATTGTAGAAACTTGAACTGTGAATCTTTAAAATTAAAAAGCTTGTAATTTTTAAATCCTGCGATAGAAAATTATCTTTCAAGATGAATACTTCATGAAACGATATTTCTTTATTAAATTTGCGTTTTCAATTTTAAAAGTTAAAAGCTAAAAATATGCCAAGTTTTATTAATTGCATTTAAAAATAATATCATCTTGATAATTTACTTTCGAAATTTCTTCAATTTGAAAGACGCGAGATTAAGAACTCAACTTTTAATTTCCAAAATCATGAAAGTACACGAATTTTTGCATGCCTTTTTGAAAATACTTTAAAATTTCAACTAAAAAATTACGCATGTTTAAAGATTTCTTATCATTTCAAATTATCTAATTGAAATCATTGCAACAGGATTAATAAAAAAATGTAACTGTTTTAAAATACTTCGAAAATTTTCAATAAAGACTGATAGATTTCTGATAGATTTTTAGTTAATTTTTTTAAGTTTGATAGATGTTTCAAAATTTAGGGAATGTTTCGGTTAAATTTACAACTATTTTTTTTAATTTCGTGCTTCTTGGATATTACCTTTTTGGGATATCTCAAAAGAGTGATATTAAAAGAAGATGAACTTTCTATAGAAAAACGCGTTCTCAAGGAAAACTTAAATTTGTAGCTACATTTTTAACTTCAAAGGACTTTTCAATAAGAACAGAAGACGAATTATTTTATTTTGAAGATAAGAAGACCAGTTTTGGAATAAAATGTTTATTTCTGAGCAAGGAGAGATTATTTTCCACAGAGAATAAAACCGTTAACTATCACATATTTGTACCCCTTGTTAAAATTTACTGGAACATCCATACTTTAAAAAAAGTTGTTTCAATTTTTCTACAATTTTCTTTTCTTTCAAAGCAAGTACATTGCCCTACAATCTTTCAAATTTTTACTTCACATCTTTGGAAATCATTAAAAATATTTTAAGTATTTTCAAAATTACATTTCCTTTAGATTTTTTCTTGATATTGATAACATTTTTTAAAACTTGTTATTTTAAAATTTTTACTTTAAACAACAAATTTATTCAAATATTTCCGAACAGTTTAAAAAATTTCCAGAGGGTTTCAAGTAAGTTTTTTTCATACATACAGGTTTTTTCAATTTACGTAATAATTCTATCATTATCCGACATTAATTTTTTTTAAACTAATCTTCTTCGTAGAAGTTTCATCTCTTAGTTTTAAAATTTTACCTACAATTTTAAATATGATATTATCTCATCTTATATTTACCCATAAAATTCAGGAAAACGGCAATGGTGAGAAATAGAGTTCTAGCGGTGATCTGCATTTTTAAATATATTTGATGGCAGTATATGATAGTAGATGACAGTAAGTTGTATTGATTGAGAAAGAAATGGCATTATCTAGAAGATTTTTTTATGCGTATAAAAGTCGGCTTCCCATATTCCACGTAGCGAATTTTGATTGGCTGATTCCCAGATGTTTATTGACCCAACTTTATCTCTAACAAGGTTTCAATTATTCTACATAGTTGTATGAAGAATTCATGTGATTTAGGAATTTAGGAATTTTACGCTGCCGTTGAAGCTTACTGTAATATGCCGAGGTTGCTTTCTTAATCGAATATATTTTTTAATATTTAGAAAATTCATCCAATAAAACAACGACACATAAGAACCCTCCCACCAAACGAGGGAACGGGCCACAAAAATCTTATTTGACGATGCCTTCTGGCTCTTCCAAATTGACCAAACAAAATTCACCCACCACCACCGTGCTAGAACTCTTTGCTTTCTGACATAGGTTGCCAGAAAGAACGAAATTATTCACGAACAGAAATAATATAGACAAATATACTTCTGACGAATAGATTTCTTTATAAACGCCTGAGTAACTCAGTTTGAAATGGATGTAATTGAGAATCTTTCACTGTAGCGATATTGGAATGACAGAATCATGTCAAAAAATTCTTATCAGAATGAAAAAGGATTCATTTATGGATTTTATAATAATCTTTATACTGAGCAGACTCAACTTTCTACCTGACAGATTAAAGACCGAGGTCGGTGCTTTGTCAATTGTTTTGTCAAAATATCTAAGGTAAAAAGTCAATAGTTAGGATTAATATTTTTCATAAATTATTTTTTATTTGTAAAAAATAGTCTGCGTTAAAGTACTTGATTACTGGATTATCTTTATTTTTAAATGTATAATCTACGGTTATTAAAACATAAAGTCCCAGATATTGAAATCTACACACCAAGATATTAAAATCGATAATCCAAGGTCCTAAAATATAATATCTAGAATATTCCGAGCTATGATTTGAGGTATTAAGTTTACCGACATAATATATTAAAATTCTCAAAGTGCATAAAATCTAAGAACCTCATTATAATGTTACATGACCATATAAATGTTCGATTAAGGTTTCCATATTCTGAATTAATTTTTTTAATTGTTAAAATAGCCGAAAAATTAACAATGAAATTACAGTGAAACTCTGCAATAGCCCTCCGTTTAATAGCCCTTCCGAGAATTGAGCCCGAGCCGCACGTATGTATAACAGGGCCCGCGGGGTCTGCGGGTGCCACTCAGGCGTGCACTGAAGCGTGTACAAACAAAAGCGGAGCGGGCTATAATGAGTTAGTATCTCTAACGGGACATTGGTGGTTCGATTCAAAATTCAAAAAATTAATTTCTTTGAAAAGGCACCATTAGCCCCCTTGTGAAGGGATCTAATGTCGAGGAGACACTCGCTCGGTGATTAAAGGCTAATTTTGAGTAATGAATTCGCACAGACATTTGTCTACATAATATACAAAAAATTGCACTGAATCTGTGATTCTGATGAACAAGAATAGCGAAAAAATCGAAACTTTAATGTGGTCTAAATCACTGATCGAAATAATCTATCATCATGGCCTTTTCGAAAATTACGTCTTTTTGAAACCAAAAAGTGCTGATACTAAACGTGAGCGATCAGTTGAACTGGCTGAAGATTTGTCAACAGCAAAAAAATCGCGGCATGACAAGGAAGATGATCATGAACCTGATCTGAAAGTGTTTCTATTTTCACATGATGTGATGTCGAATGAAATTTGAGACTTCAATCATTATTGTGTAAATCAAAATAAAATAATTAATTTTATGAATTGCAGGAGTCACGAAAATTTCAAGATCATATTAATGATGTCCAACGGCTTTGCAGAAAAAAGCCCGACAATACTGAGATGAATGATCTTCTTTTAAGTGTATCGACACCAAATGCTAACTTTGCGTTTCCAGCAACGGAAATCAACAAAAAGGATTTGAGATTTCAATTTTCGTGGTTGCAAAAGTATCATTCGTTAACATACTCAGCCGTTGAAGATGGTGCCTATGGCAGAGTTTGCATTTTATTCGCGCAAAAGGTAGTTGGAAAAGGAAAGCACGAACGACTAAAGTCGTTAGTGCAAACTTGTGTTAAAGATTGAAAAAATGTCCTCATCATTGAGATCGACCAGAGCCGAAAACGGCTGTTATTGGAAAACAGACGAAAGCTTACTCCAATCAATCGCGCTGTCTTATTCTGCTGCAGAAAAGGACTGGCACTACGAAGACGTCGATTTGATGGCCCTTTACCACTGGATATGCCAGAAGAGAATGACGGGAATTTCAGGGCACTTTTGCCTTTCGCTGTGGATAGTGCAGATGTAAGCACTGCAAGAACATTTAATGGTAGTGGGTGGTAATGCAACATATCTGAGTCATACAATTCAAAACTGAGATGAAGTGTTTCACTGTAACTGCAGATGAAACATCTGATATCAGTGCCATTGAACAATTAACGATTGGAGCCGAATTCGTTCAACACATTGGAGGGAGACACACGATCAGAGAAGATTTCTTGTGCTTGTTAAAAAAAAGTTAATATAAAAAGTTATATATAAAAATATATAAGTTAACCGGAGCCAATCACCATTTTCAAAGGTAGAGATGGTGATTAGCGCCGGCCTTTCAAATACGCTGCTAACAACAGTATATTTTAAAAATTTTCATTTTTAAGGTTATGATGGAGCTCGAGCAATGAGGGGAGAGTGCAAAGGTTGTGCAGCTATTGTTAAGAAAACATGTCCAGACGCTCTTTATATTCATTTTGCAAGCCACAACCTGAATCTGGCTATAACCCTCGCGTGCAACATTACGCCGATCCCGAAATGTATAGGAACAGTCAAGCAAGTCTTCAGTTTCTTTCGTCTATCCAGCAAGGCTGGAAATTTGTTGAAAAACCACATCCTGACAGCAAACACTGGTGCCCAGTAGACGCGTCTTCTAAAATTTTGCGAAACGCGTTGGGTCGAACATTTGGGTTCTCTGGGATTGTTCCATGAAATACTGGAATTGATCTGTTCAACGCTCGAAGAACTGGATAAGCTGAGAATAAAATCTGATGGAATAAAGCCAAATAGCTTGCTTGCTTCCATCCAAACAGCTCAATTCATCATTACATTGGTTGTGATGAAACCGGTGTTCAGCTTGACGAAAAACCTGAGCCAAAATTTGCAAAAAGAAGGTTGCAATTTGAGTGAATGTGTCCGTTATGCAAATGATGTTTATGAAGAAATGAAGGAGATGCGTACCAGAGCCGACTTGAAATTCGCAGAAATATTGAAATTAGCGATCCAAATTACTGAGATGACTGGCATTGAGATCACTGTTCCTCGACGAGCAGTACGTCAAAATGGTCGGAGAACTATAATGGTTCTGTTCAAACATGCCTCCAAAAGAGCGGCCAAAAACGTTTATCGAAACTCTGGACGTCTGTGGTTTAAAATTTTACAAGCAGATCTACAGGTTTCTCCAAATTTGAGGCACACTGCCTGTTTCTGTTGCCTCCAGTGAACGGTCCTTCTCCACTTTGCAAAGATTGAAGACTTATCTGCGCAACAGGACTGGAGAAGAACGACTGAATGGACTGGCGCTACTCAATATTCACAGAGATGTGGATGTTACCAGTGATCGAATACTGGATATTTTTGCAAGAAAAACGAGAGGAATTGACATTACCATGTAAATGACATGCTTGATTTTCAGGACAGTGGATTCTCTATATTCAAATATCGTCATTTGATTCGTATACTGTCATTCTAACGTCACGTTTTGTGATTATTGATATATAACTTAGTTACGTATCTCCTAGCATCGTGTATGTTCTGTTTATAGGCATAATGGGTACAGAAATAATGAAGTCTACTTAATATACAGCTTGTTTAATTATAAACGTCCAAAACCCATTAAAGTAACAACTTTAAAATAAATGCAGGTAGAAAAGAGTTGTCACATGCGAAGGAAAAAAAAAAGCAAATGATATCTGGCAGAGTGTTGTTCCACGTCGAGTCCTACTAGAGCTCTAGTACCACGGACTGTTTATATTGCCCTAATCTGAAACGAAAGTTAGGTATATACTGTATAAGCTATTGTTAATTTTGAATTTTCTTAACATATCTCAATATCTTGGCATTAATTTCCGACCCTAGAATGAAGTAGACGTATTAAAATTTATTAGAGAAATATAAAAAATCCAGATTTCTCTCTAGAATCGTCAAGATCTAGCAATCGAATCACAAATAAATCATACCTGGTCTTCCTGCAAGTGTCTGAATCTCTCCAGACAGTTCTGTACTAAACACTTGGTTGCATAGTTTGCACGTTATTTCCCCTTTTTTTCCGGGTAAACGTGTTGCTTGGTGAGCTTTTGCGGAGCTGGAATTTTCTTCCCTGCATACCGGTTCATCTCGTGCGTTGTGATTAGGTGTTGTCACTGGGCAAATATCCTGTTTGATTGATCCTTATGGTCGAAATACTCGAACTTTAAATCTTTATCTAGGAGGTTATTTCGGTAATCACTTGAAGAGACTCGGCGGATCGTATCAAGGGATGAATTCCACGCCATATACAATGAAAGTACCATCTGCAAAGAAAAACAATTCTAAATCACACTTAACGTTAATCAGAGAAGAGGAAAGTACGTTTTTACTTAAATGAATACTTACTGCCATTGACATATTCCAAGCCCTTTCTGCTTTTCGTATCCTGAATAAGTTGATTGGTGGCAGATTCGTTGGTTCTTGCGCTGTCACACACCGTCGCGATGACGTTAAACCCGGCCTCCTTCAAAGCCTTCACAACTTCTGTTATGCAGAAGTTTTTTCGTTACAGGATTCTGCAAAATACTCGGAAAAATTTTTGTCTTTTTAAAAGATGCTTAGGGCTTTCATAAGTTTGGACGGAATCAAGAAATATTTGAAATAAATGCGTGACAACATCCTTAACTAGCTTGAATGCTTTTTTAAAATTATAAAGGTATATTTCAACATTTAAAACATTTTTAAGTGTACAAAAATTACCTTACAGTCTTCTATATTTTCCTAAACATTTTCATAAAATTTGTTCATCCTTTTCAGAAGTTCGGGCATTCTGTTAATGATTCTAAAGTTTATTATTTTGAATCTTTAATTTACCTTTCGGAAAATCTTTGAAAGTTTACATTTCTTTTTCAATCTCTTCAATTGCAGAAAATGTTACTTAAATTTACTTCAATTTTGTTATGTTTAAAAAATTTTTATTTTACCGTATTAAAACATTTTGCTTTGAAATCTTGCACAACATTAATTTTTATAAAATAATAAATTGCTTAACTTTATTGTAAGATCTTAAACATTGTTTGAGTTATTTTCGTGAAACCGTACTTGTAGGTAGATCGACTGTCTCTGTTGCGTTATGCCCAATTCTTCTATCCTCGGCACAGTGATTGATTTCTATTCAAAAATCCAAGTAATCCATCTACAAAACACCAATTTTCACTTTGAACGTACTGGTTGAATTTTAGAAAAATTAATACATTTTCAACTAAGAAAGATCAATTTTCGAACAAGAAGCATAACTTTTTTATCAGAAAAGATTAATGCTGAACACAAAAGGATGATCAATGTAGAGAAAGATCAATTTTCTAACAAGAAGCATGACTTATTATGCTTATATAACTTTTATAACTTACATTTGAATTTTCAACTAATTCTGAATTTTACTGAAATTATCGTAAAGTTCCCAATTAAAAAGGCTAACATTGAAAAAACGAGTTTTTTCGTCGACAGATGCCCAAATAATGCATTGCTTTATCATATTTGTTAAAAAAATCATAAAATTTATGAATAAATTATTAATGTTGCTAAAATTAACATAAAGTTTTCAACTAAAAAGACTGACATGGACAATGAACCAATTTTTCGTCAAAAAATGCACGAATATTTTATTTGTTTATTACATTTGTTTAATGAAAAAGTTGATCAAATAGTGATGGATGTTGCTAAAATTATCATAAAGTTCCGAATTAAAAGAACTGACATTAAAAAAAAAAGAATTTGTCCGTCAATAAGTGCTCGAATAATGCATTTTTTTATTAAATCTGTTTTGTCAAATTATAAAATTCATCAACAAGTTATGAACTTTCTGAAATTACTTTTTGTATTAAATTTTTTTTCCATTCGAATTTCTTGCAATATAAAAAAATATAATTTTTTTCTCATATTTATTTAATTATAAAAAAATTGAACAACTTATTTAATCATCAGGCTCGACAACTTTCTTGAAAATTTTGTCAGCTTTAAAAAAAAATAAAAAACATCCAAATAGGAGCACAGATTCAACTGGAACTGTATTTTAAACCAAGAAATATACTATTTCCAAACTGTGCGTCGCTGCGCCAAGCCCAAAATTTAATTTGCTGCCAAAGAATAATACATGGGGATGAGGGGAAAACAACGGAACAAACACATGAAAGAAACCTTTATTTCTGTAATATCTTTGTATTTGATAGTAGTTATTATCATTTATTATTTTATTAAAAAGTAATTGAAAAAATTAAACTTTTTTTTCAAATATAGTCATATAGAAAAATTAGTCTTTACACAGATATTAGCAAAATAGGGCAACAATGGGCCGAGTCTCATGCATTTGGACACTTGTGTTCCCCTCTGCAGTTAACGAAGTGAAGTAAGCCCGTGTCCAAAGTGAAAATACCTAATGCCTAACTTCCATTTCAGGCTGGGGGAAATGAACAGTTTATGGAACAAGAGTCCTGGCGGAACTCCGCTTGGAACCACACTCTGACAGATGTCATTTCCTTTTCTTTTCTTTGCATGTGACAACTCTTTTCTTTCTACATTTATTTTACAGTTGTCTCTTTATTGGGTTTTGGACGTTTTTTATCAAAAAAGCTCTATGCTGAATAAACTTTATTATTTCTATACGGATTCTGCCAGCAAACAGAACATCCACACTCATAGGAGATACGTAGCTAACTTACGGTACATTTCAATAATTTAAGAATCTGGGACTTGCCCTAAATATTAATCTTTTTGAATCAAACTTGGTATTTCATAGCTTTAGACCGAAAGGCATCGGAAAACATGTGGGCCTCCAATATTTTCGTAAAAAATTGTTTTTTGACCCCCCTATGGGATAACCTGGGAATTGGTGATTTTTCAAGTTCCTAGTAATATAAAGCTTAAATTTTTTTCTAGACTTTATGAACAATTTCCGTTTTTTGGAGCGTCCTCTATAACGATACTTGAGCATTTATGTATTTTTCAATAAATATGCAGCAACAAGTGCAAAACGACAGCCTGCACCCAATTTTCGAGCTATTTCACAGGCAAAAGTAAGCCACTTGTCCTGATTCATGTCAAATACCATAAATACATTTACCAAATGAGGAAATAAAACGCATGGATTTTGAATCATAAATTGCTCCGAAATCCATCCAAATATGATATGATCCCTTCTTAATGAAAATCCCAAATCGAAGATAATACGTTCGTTACCAAATGTTTCAAAATTACTTGAATTGCGAATATTGTTTAGTGAAGTGCACGATATTCTGAGCAGAGGCATGACACCGTTTTATCCAGGAAATAAATCCCCCAAAGTCCTCGGTTCTGAACTTATTAATTCTGTAAGAAAAAATACCATTTGGTGAATTATTATGTAATAGGTATATGTAATAATATTCACTATAACTATCAAGCAACAAAAGACAAAAGCATACATTTTCCTTATTCGTATGCAATTTTTAAAATTTATGCGTTTACATGGCCTGTCAAGTGACTGCCTTTTTGGGTTTTTGAATGACGCACTCACCAGTGAGTTTTGCGACAAGTGGGAGGAGCATGAACTGGTTAGTTGCAATTCAATTTTTTTCAACAGTTATTACATTCTCATGAGAGAAGATGTTCGATTTGTGTAGAAATTTCACCCCCCCCCCCAGTTTTTGTCAAATGTCCATGTTCTAGACCCCCTGAATCGGAAAAGTTGCTTTTTATGAATTTATTTGCCTTTATATCTGTCTATGTATGTTGCTAGTATTTTATTTATGTCTGTCTGTGTGCATGATCACTTTAAAAAAAATTCATCTATTAGATTGGCCTTTCGTAAAATCGTTTAGTGTCCTAAACTTAAGGTCAAGTTCGTTATCTAGCCATTTGGGATAAAAATTGAAAAAGTGAGCACATTTTAAATATTTCTTATACCACTTTTTTAAAAATTCGAAAATTTTCTGTACGGTTGTTGATATTATTGAAAAAGTTGAGCAATTATTCTAGTCACTTTTCTCATTAAATCAAAAATTACCAGAGTTATAGCATTTACAAAATTCCAATAAACACAAAAAAATGAACATTTCAAGCCAAATAACTCACGACATGATAAAAAGTCGCAATTAAAAAATGTTGCATTTTGAATGCCCACAAGATTATCATAACTTTTTGAATTTTGTTTGAAAAATAAAAAATTTAAATTTTGACAGCATACAAAATAATTGAAAATTACATTTTTAGAGCAAAATATGCAAAATACGGTACAAGATGTATTGAAAAAATTGTGCATTTGAAAAAGATCTACAAATTTGTTATTAACCACTTTGTGATCGAATGCGTAGATTTGGCTTTAATCATGAAAAACATCGTCAACAGTAACAAAAAAATCTGCCAGCTGCGTGGACACATTCTCATTACAACTTGATGAAAAATCCTGTTAAATAAACAAGAATCCAACGACCAAATCTGGACCGGAACGAACAAGCAAAAATCCTATTGTCATCTGAAAAAATAAAAAAAAAAAATTTCAGACAAAATAAAAAAGAGGAAAGAAGAATGAGAAGGTAGCCAACCACATACCTTTCCTTCTTTTTTTCTTTCTTTCGTCTTTTTTATTTTTATTATCGTCAAATTACAAAAAAATAACATTCAAAATAAAAATAAATAAAATTGCATTATCAACGTTTCGATACTCGTAGAGGAACCCTTATCAAGGCAAGAAAAATTGAAAATGTAGAGATACTTTAATACTTTTGTAATAATGATAATAATATTCAATAAGAAATTTTTTGGTCGAATTTCGAAAACTATTGAACTTATGTGGTCCAAATTTGGTGGTTGGATTCTTGTTTTTTAACAGGATTTTGCATCAATTTGATTATTGGACGTTAAATAGGATGTTTAATTTGCATTTTAATCTAATTTAAATTTTTTAAATTCTCATTAAAACTTTTGTTGTAATGAGACTTTTTTCTAAGTGTTCTAAACTAAAAGTCAAGTTCGTTAGCTAGATATTTGGGATAAAAGTTCAAAAAGTTTTTTTTCAAATTACATTTCTTTTCTATTTTTTCTAGCCAGTTTTCAGTTTTCACTTACTTACATATAATTTGGAAAAATTCTAAGACATCTACACATCATTTGAATTTATTAAAAATTACAATTTTTCACATGCTGCGAAGGGACAAAAATAACTTAAACTTTTCCGGATTATTTTGTTCACATGCTTGTAAATCTTCAAAACCTAAAATCATTCATTTAGAATTAAATATATTTAAAATTTCTTAGTTACAATGAAATAAAAATTGATTTTCATTAAACTTTCTCAAATGCATAACCATTAAGAGTGCATGGCAATTTTTTTAAATTAAGGATTTAACAAAACATTCCGAAAAATTGTTCACTTCAAGAAAAAATTTTATTTAAATATTTCTCAAAACTTGGAAAATTTCTAGAGGTTTTCAAGTAAGTTTTTTCATATATACAGACTTTTTTAATTAACGTAATAATTCTATCCAGCTTCTAAGACTATCCGACATTATTTTTTTCTTTCACAAATCTTCTTCGTGGAAATTTTATCTCTTAAATTCAAAATTCTACCTAAAGTTTTAAATATGATGTTATCGCATCTTATGTTTACCAATATAATTCAGGAAAACTGTAAAAGTGAGCCATAGAGTATCAACGGCAATCTGCATTTTTAATATAGTTGATGGCAGTATATCGCAGTAGATGAGAGTAAATGGTACTGATTCAGAAAAAAATGGCATTATCTAGAAGATTTTTTCATACGTATAATAGTCGGCTCTCCATATTCACGTAGAGAATTTTGATTCGCTGATTCCCCTATTTTATTATCTGCCCCCCCCCCATCTACCCTACAGAAAAGTCGTACACGTGTTCTATGCATGTCATTAAATCACTGTCTCTATATAATATATTGCGTCATTTAAAAAATTGTATTAACATGAGCTCATAATTTAAGAAACTGATTCGAGAACAGTAGATTTTTTTGACTTAACTTTATCTCTGCCAAGGTTTTAATTATGCTACATATTTTTATGAAGAATTCATGTGATAGTAATTGTCCATAATAATAATAATAATAATAATAATAATAATAATAATAATAGAATTAACGTGAGACGTATGTATTTTTTACGTGAATTTCCACATTCGAGTATGAAACTAGACATCTGACTAAAACATGATGCATGCTTGACGAAACCCTTATTAGTTAATATTTCAATAAAAAAGATTTGCTTTTCACTAACTATTCAAACTTTCAACTATGACAATAAAAATTGAACTAAACAGTTGCATTTATAACCTGAAAAGCTCACTTTTCTGCAAAACTGTAAAACTAGTATTATTAACAGGAAAGTACTAGTATACATTTGATAACCCCCGAAAGACAATCCTTTCGCCAATCTGCAGTTTATATCAATATTAATTTTATATCCTAATTTAAAAAATTCGTCACACAAAAACTTAAGTGATATTGCTTTTTCTTCTTTGTGGAAACTTATGGATATGACATAATATTATCATATATTTACCAATTAAAACGTAGAAAGCAACCATGGAATTGGAATAACGAAATTGCAATACCTGTATTGTAAGTGTTCTAAATCGTAAAGTCATCGTACATGAAATGTACATTGAATCTATGGAATTTATTATATTCAAGGAATTCGAAGAATTCATATAATTTGATGAATTGAAGGAATTCATGGAATCCATTAAATTAAAGGAATTCAAGTAATTCATTTAACCCACTAACGACCAACGCTATCAATTTTATAACATGAGTTTGACCGCAAAATTTATGGGTATAACAAAACAATAAACAGATCAAAAGTATTGTTCCTAATGTTTTTGGGTGAGCTAAATTCGAATCCGTCGTCAAAATTCGAATATTTTGACTTCAAAATTGAATATGGCGGTTTCTGCATACAAAAATAGTGAAAAAGGTTTGATTTTTTATTTTTATAATTTTTTCAGACATAAAACGCATTAATATCTTAAAATTTCTTCAACCATCTGGACACAAAACTCCACAGACTCCAATTTAGATCACCCAAAAACATAAGGAGCAGATTTATTGTTTTGTTATACCCATAAAATTTGCGGTCAAACTCATGTTATAAAATTGATAGCTTTAGTCATTGATGGGTTAACTGAAGGAATTCAGGGAATTCATTTAATTGTAGGAATTCGAGGGATTCAATAAAATCAAGGAATTCACGGAATTCATCGAATTTATCAAATTTATGGAATTCACTAAATCCACGGAATTTATGGAATTTACGGAATTCACGGTATACACTTAATTTATGAAACTCACGTAATTCACAGAATACGCGAAATTCGCGCAATTAATGGAATTCAGGGAATCACGGAATTCTAGGCATTCGCGCGGTTGACTGTAATCACGGAATTTACGGAATTCAAAGCAGTCACGGAATTCATACAAGAAATTAACAGAATTCGCAGAATTTATAAAAATAAAAGAATTCTCGGAATTCGTGCAAAACCACCAATTCACGGAATTCATGCAATTCACAGAATTCTAGGGATCACAGGAATTCACTGAAATAATGGAATTCAAGAAAATTGTGAATTTTATGAATTTCTTAAATTTCGTGAATTCCATGAATTCCACTACTTACTTAATTTCATGAATTAGTTGAATTATTTGAATTTTTGAATTCTGTGAATCCCATCATTTGTATAAAATCCGTGAATCCCTAGCGTTACATGAATTCCGTGAATTCAGTAAATTCTGTGAATTCCACTAATTCCTACAATTTCATAAATTCCTTGAATTCCATAAATACGCGCGTTATACAGTATACATTAAAAAAAGAATTGACTCCATCAGAAAACTTTTTTTTTCCAGGGAAAAGTGTTCAAAATACTCAATGAATCTTTCAGACAAAAAATTCTGTTTAGTAAAAAATATATTTACGAGTTACATACTATTACTTCATTATTAGTAATTCCCAGAAATCAATTTTATCTTACTATTATATAAACACGCTGCAGCACGTTTATCTGATGAAAGATACAATTTTTTCGGACGTAAATGATTTTTGTATTTCTGAATCCGAATATGTTATCAGAATTCCAAAAATAAAAAGAGTGAATACAATATGGCAGATGGATATTACGCAAAATTGCAGAATGGATACAAAGGGGAAAAAAGGAAACGACATTTCTTTTAATTTTTTTTCTGACACGCAATTTAATAGTTTATTAATACACGTCAGTTTAGCAACTCATAAAATCCATTTTTCGTTTGAAGTAGTTGAGACTTAATGAAAATACTATAGTTCCTATTATAATTTAAAATGTTCAATATGTTCGATTAAATTTGTAATCATTTTTGTCCGATGACCTTATCCGAAGAAATTTTAATTTTCAAAATTTACAATTGAAAATCATGCAAGCTTTAAGCTTTTTTATAACATTATTTTCAAATTTTATGATAACCACTTAGATTCTAAAACACAATTTTAAAAGTTTGATAATTGACGTTTTTTATATATAATTTTCAAAGTCATGAATATCATCACAGTTTAGAATATGTAATTCATATCTACATCATTAGAATATAACTATTTTAGATTACAAGCCGTCAATATAAAAAAGTTTCAAATGGTTATTCTTCAATCATTTTTAAATATAACAATTATAATTATTTAAATTATAACTGCTAGAAAATGTGGAAAGTCAAATTGTTAATCTTTAAAATTAAAGTATTTTAAGGTTTGAAAAAATAAAATTAAAAATTATGTAATTTTGATTATTTTCTTTTAAAATTGCTTCAATTTGGATGAAATTGAATTCAAAACTTTGCTTTTAATCGCACAAATATTCTTATTCTATCATCTTCATTCATACACCTGCAGAAATAAGTTCTTTCTTTCAATTCCTATGTCTTGCTTTTAAAATTTCTTCAATTTGGAAGAATTGATATTAGGAATTTGACTTTTGATTTCCAAAATCATATGATTCACAAGAATCTATAACTAAAAATACGAATTTTCAACAAACATTTATTATAAAACCAAACAGAATAGCTCTTTAATAAAATCTTCAAACATTCGGCAGTCTTTTCGCCACACTTGGCCAAAATTGAA
>NC_046658.1:151118575-151150802 GCF_010883055.1 Belonocnema kinseyi
CCCGCTAATGATGAAATATATAATACCTTTAAGTTTAAAAGAGTAAAAAAGTGTAATCTTTACCCTCACCATGTTACCCTTTTTGGTATAAATTAATTAAATTTTCAACTCCTAAAATTAATATCCTAAAATAAGGCAGAATATTTTTCCAACAGAGGGCGTCCTGCGTAATACGTGCAAATGCCTTAGCATACACTTCGATAAATATAATTTGAAAATATCGTTGATGATGACAAATATTTAATAAAAATTCCGCAATTTTGATTTATTTTATCACATGTGAATTATTAAACTTTTACAAAGGTTTTTAAAACTCCTGCGAAATAAAAAAAATGACCTACAAGATTGAAAGATGCAACGGGCCACAAAAATCAACTATGACGAGGTCTCGTGGCCTTTCCAAATTGAACAAACGAAATTCATCCACCATCACCATGTTAGAACGATTTCCTTTCTGACATAGGTTACCAGAGAGAAAAAAATTTTTAATTTCTTAATAGCTCTGGCAGGATGAAAGTTTAAGCCTTGATAGATTTGTGCAAAAAGTAGGCATATAAGTTCAGTGACATAACTAGAAACGTGTAGGCCTCATCCGCAACATTTTTTTGAAGCTTTGATTGAAATCAGTAAAAAAGGCAATGTCAAACTTGTTTATAATTTTTTTTTCTTCTAATCTTTCCGATGAGCGGGCACATTCTCACCACGTGCTGCGCGCGCGGCTCGTAAGTTTGAACGCGCCTAAGGCGCCCGACGTTTGAATCTCGCGCGTCGCGCTCGATAATGGGTTACCTTGCGCATCGCGCTAGGATATTTATTCTTTACATTTGTCATGCTTACATAAAACTCTATTAAAAAGATCACTTTTAGATGGCAGTATTTATATTGGTCTTCATATTTTCAATCGTCTACTTAATTAAGTATATTCAAAGATTATGTTTCCCAAAGCTCTGTTGGCTTTGAGGTACACATTCTCATCGTGACACTCACGCTGAGCGCTCGATTTCTGATAGACATTTGTGAACAGGTTTTGTTAAATCTTTTTTTGTCTCGTAACTTTCATCGTCTTTCCACACATTTTGATTTTAGTTTTTTATTTTCAATTTTATTTTTCACGTATAAAACAAAAAGTACGCGTCCTATCAATAAGTGATTTTTAAATAAATTGTAGATCATTTTTGGGATAATAATTTTTGTTGATTCATCTTTTCTCGTATCCTACATAGTTCGCTCACAAAATGGAATTTTTTATTTTACATTATTTTTTGTGCAATCAAAATTTGAATTTGAAATTTGAATCTTGTAGGACTTTCAAAAAGAAATGCTTTTTTTCTCTTGACTTTTTTTCATATCGTGCGTTTTTGGCTTAAAATGTTCATTTTCGTTTGATTAAACAAATTTTTTAAATGCTTTAACTCTGGGAATTTTCTTTTTATCAAAAAAGACAGAGGATAATATTGTTTTTTTTTAATACTATAAATATCCATGAATAAAATGTTCAAATTCAGAAAAAAGTTGTCTCAAAAATTTTTATATGAGCTTACTTTTTGAATTTTTATCAAAAATGTTTGGTTAACGAACTCGTCCTTTCTTTTAGGACCCAAAAAAAGTCTGCCAAAGATGGATATGATCTGTTCATTTTTTTGAGAGTTATCGTGTTTACGGACGGAGGGACGGACAGACAGGCAGACAGACAGACGCCATCGTAAAAACCTGATTTTTAGATGCAGGAAGTCTCGAAACGTGTAAATCCGTTAAAGGTTCGCAGTCTCAGAAGCCATATTTTACAAAGTGAAATTGTCAAAAATAATTGCATGATGTGTCTACTTTATGCATCTTATAATTAGTCACTTGAGTTCAAATACTCTTTTATTAGGAAAAAAAATTCTTAGCAGAACAATGCCTTATTTTTTAAATATCACTTTCAGATACAATAATTAGCAAACTAAAGCAAACAAAACTAACAAATACAGTAAAAAACATCTCTGACCACCCTCTCAGCAATAAAATGATTTCAGCCTTATCTAAAGGACATAATTTTGGTATAGCTCCATCGAAAATCCCAAAAGAAGAAATAATAAGCAATTTAGAATCCACAATATATACCCTTTCACCCGAAAAAGCAAATGACATACGACGCAGGACGGCCAACATTTTACGCCAGGCTCAAGTTCTATCCAGAAAATTAATAAAACAGGAAAAAACCGCAATTAAAGAACTCAATCAAAATAAAGATATACCTTTGGTAGAACAATTCTGGTTCTATTACGTTGATGACACATTTGTCATCTGGTGACATGGACGAGATTGCCTTTCTTATCCGTATTAGTTTACAAAAAATCTGATAACACATTAGAACACGAAGTTTACAGAAAACCCACGCATGCAAACAGATACTTACATTCCTCCTTCCACCATCACCCATCTCAAAAACAATCGGTCATCAACTCCCTTGTATACAGAGCTGTCTCCATAACAGACAAAGATAACTTACAAAAGTAATTGCAAAACGTTAAACAAATCCTAATATAGAACGAATACACAAAACAAACAAATTGATAAAGGAATAAGAAAACACACTAAAAAAAGCAAAGTCAACACAACCTACGAAAGAAAGAGAGAGAAAAATGACCACCACCCTACCCTACATCCAAGGTGTCACAGAACAAATAGGAAGAATTCTCAACAAACACAAAATCCAATCCATATTTAAACCACCTGCGAAAATAGGACAAATACTAAATAACCCTAAAGATAAAAAGGCACCCTTCAGTGATCCAGGTGTATATAAAATCCCTTGTTCTTGTAACAAAGTCTATATTGGAGGAACCGGGAGAGCGGTGAGCCAACGTATGAAGGAACATTAAAGTAAAGTCAGGTTAAAACATTTCACGCAATCAGCACTAGCTGAACATCATATCAAAACAGGACACAACATTTTATTTGATGAAACAACAGTCATTGCAAAAACACACAACAAATTTTCAAGAAAACATAGAGAAGCAATCGAAATCTCAAAACACCCTGATAACATCAATAGGGACAATGGATATAATACCAATCCGATTTGGCTTTCCGTTCTCCGGGGTTTTAAAAAAAATACTTGATTGGCCAATCAAGTTCGACCAGTCCCCACAATGGGGTGCTCTGGCCAATCACAGGCATCGCAGAAAGTATACCTAAGAATATTATGAACTGATACCTTAGTTTAAGGTTAGTCCTGAAGATGTGAACTGCAATGTTCACGAAAGGTCGGCAAACAATTCGTAGTTTTTTTACACGAGAGAAACCCGAAATATCTCTTTTTATCAATTAAAAAATCAGTCAAAGAAGCCGCCAAGCGCCTTCAATAAAGGGTTTGGTAGCATATTAAGACACCTCCACTTCTTTAAATCACTCACTTCGATTTTTGGGCTCTAACTCTTACAGTAAAAAACTAACCCCTGTGTAACACGCAGATACGAAATTGTCAAAAAATAACTTTTATCAAATTTTATAGCTTGAATAGAGTCTCTAATTTTTGCGCTCCTCGAAAATACCCGCTACGATTTTCGGGCTTGAACCCTTAACATCAAAACTCAGCCCCTCTCTGCTACGTAGATACAATTTTTTTTAAATAACTTTTTTCAGCATTTTACGATGGAAATAGAGTTTCTAATTTATGGTCTTCTTAAAACTATCCGCTACGATTTTTGGACTTCAACGCTGAATAAATTTTTTAACGTTAAGGGTTGAAGCTCAAAAATCGTAGCGTGTATTTTCGAGGAGCCCAAAAATCAAAGACTCTCCTTGCATTAAAAAATTCTACAAAAATTTATTTGCGGACAAAGTAGTATCTACGTGACAGAGCAGGGTTGATTTTTGACGTTAAGGGTTAAAACCCAAAAATCGTAGTGTGTATTTTCAAGGAGCCCATAAATCAGAGACTCTATTCAACTTCTAAAATTTTATAAAAGTTATTTTTGGAGGATTTCGTATCTGCGTGTTACAAAGGGGTTAATTTTTTGCTGTGAGGGTTGGAGCCCAAAAATCGAAGTGGGTATTTTCTGGGAGCCCAAAAAAGCCCAAAAATATAACGTTATTTAATTACTGAAAAATTTCATTTTTTTAAGGGGGTTGATTTTTGCAGTTAAGGGTTGGTTTGGGGAAAATTTTTTTGCGAATTTTAAGAGCCCAAAAAGATACCAAAATTCTGGTGTAATTGAATTTTTGTTATTTAGTGATTTAAAGAAGTGGAGGTGCTGGGTTAATGTAAGCTGGCACCTCAACAAGAAAACTGATTTTTTGAAAAAAGTAAAGTAGCCCAAAAATTTTTATTGCAGACCAAAAAAAGCCCAAAAAAAGCCCAAAATTCTGAGCTATGAAAAATTCAAAAATTCGATTCTTGAGGTGCTAGCTTAATGTACCTTTTATTGCACATATTTATAGGCTGGATTTATGTGATAAAACTATTCGATTTTCTTAGTAAAAAGTATTTTCATTTTTTGACTAAAATTTGAATTTCCAGCAAAAAAAATTAATTCGCTACTAGAAAAAGAAAAAATAAACAGTTTACAACAAAACACCAACATTTAGAACCAAACATTTAAATGTTTAACTAAGAACGGTCTTTCAGAGTTGGAATTAAAAAAAGAATTGTTCTATTTTGAACTAATAGTCTAATAGTTAACTTTGTTTATAAGGATTCCAAAACAATAATAAATGGTACAAAAAAGGCGCAACCAGATATTTGGAAGATGAATTAACGGTTGGTTTAGTTTTTTATATGACTCTGATAATATTGTAAGATACATTCAGTGATGATTCAGGGCCTTTCGTTAGGCCCTTTTATATCATATTTTCCATGGTAATATATGTAAAGCCTAAATGCACGAGTATATTATTCACTGTATTCGCGCTACAACAAGTGGATAACAACGGCATTCACCCAATTTCTGAACTAACTCACGAGATTATGGCTTGGTTTCCACATAAACTGGTAGACCCATCTTCGGTACTTCATCGGCTAGAGGGATTCAACCCGTCACATAAGACCGCGTCCTCGCGGTTTGTCAGGCACGATAGGCCTCAGGAAGAGGACACAGCTGGAGGAATCAAGCATCTCCTAGTTGTGTCAATTCCGGAGTCACAGATGAGGGCTCTTGCAGTCCTCAAGAACGGGCCCTTATACTACTTGGAATATGTCAACTTTGAATTTACGAGCCAGGTGTAGGTGGAGTCTGTCGGTGGACAGGAAGATCGGAATTAAACCTAAATGACTGCTTCCGGTCTAACGATTATATAAATTAACTTGTATCACAAAAAAGGCGCATCTGCTGTTTTGCAGAAGGGCATGGCTCTCGAGGCGCACATGTATCTCACTAATCCAGGAACCTTGGATAGTTCAAGATACTATTATGGCTCTGAGGGGGGGGGGGGCTGGTTTTTGTTACAGGGAGCCTAAGGTGGCCAATATTAGGGCTTGCATACAGGCGAAGTGAGTCAACGTCGTCCCACCATAATTTGTGGAGCAGCACGGATATAGCAGCACTGATTCAGATATTCTTAATACGGGGAAAATCCCAACGTTTCGTAATTCTGTCTGGGAGAAAGTCATTGACATCAGTTTCTCCACCGGTAGTTTTATAGATGACATCAAGAAGTGGAGAGTTTTAGATGAACCAACTCTCTGAGATCCCTCACTGATACACTTCGTTTTGAAATCCGGTTTAACCATCGGTCCTAAAAATGGGTCAGTAATATAAGAAGAACGGACCAGTGTCAGTTTTCAACAGATATAAGCAGTGAACTTTCAGGGGTGCCCAGGTCAGTCAGAGACGTGGATACCCTGGGGTCGGCGGCCAAAGGAACTATGGACTTCATTTACGTCGATGAGGGATGAGTATAAAAGTGCAATACGGAAGGCAAAGCATGAAAGCTGGACAAACTTTTGCACTGATATCGAGAAAGGAGCAGAGGCGGTCACACTGGATAAGCTGCTTTCTCGATATCAGGATGCTATTCTCGGGACTCTGAAACTGCCAAGCGAGGGATACTCAGAGGCTGACGGGGATATCTTGGCTCATCAGAACAAGGCACATTTTCCAGGCTTCACAAAGTTAGTAGAAGAGGCGACGACACCTCCGAGGCAATCGAAGCCGCCTGCAGCCCAACTGGGCCTGAAACGGCTGCTAGCTGACGGGATTGTTACCCAACCCAGGGTCAGGTGGGCCCTGATATCCTTTATTCCTTATAATTCTCCTAGTCCGGATGGCATATGTCCCCGGATATATGGATAGCATCCCTGCCCCGTGATGGAGACAGCTGGTTTACGGATGGCTTCAGGAACAAGAAGAACGCTGAGGCAGGTGCATATCGTAAAAAGAACGGAATGGGCTTCACAATTTCGATTGGGTCCTACGCAGCAGCACTACAATCTGAGATTATGGCCTTGCTCCAGTGAGCCTATAAGGCGGTCTACAAAGGAGTATGACAATAAAAGAAACATTCGCATCTGCTCAGACATCTGGGCTGCTATGATGGCCATGAATGGAACAAGGACCACGTCATTACTAGTATGGGAGTGCATTTTGGCACTGAATAGACTGGCGCCAGAAAACCGAATCACTCTGCTCTGGATCCCTGAATACAGTGGCATCAGGGGCAATAAGATATCATACAGGCTAGCGATGCTAGCATCAAAGAAAAATTTTACGTGACTTGAGCCAGTTGTAGGCATTTCCAATAGGCTAGTCACTGAAGATATTAGCAGTTGGCTGACCGAGGAACATCAGAATAAATGATGTTTGGCCTCTGGCTGCAGACAGGCTCAAACACTCTTGGGCTCAAAGCTAAACAAAATCGTCTTTGCGGAAAGGATGAGACTTCTGCTCATATTCTCCGTTACTGCCCTGCGCTTGCGTGGAAACGTGTAATACTCACAGGCCGTTACCGCTTGAATGAGTCTAAAATATCAGTTGACAGTGTGACTGCGATCCTCACCCTATGGAGAGGGCTTTGAGGCCACGCTTAATGCTTATCAGGAGACACAACAGAATCAGCCAAGCGTGAGGGGCTATAACGGTCTTAACCTAGATTATGCTTGATTAAATATTTGCCGCATATCTGAAAAACGCAAAAGAAGCGCACTTTATTTAACCTCTGAGCGGCAGTAAAATAGCACTTTATTGTACTGCGACGAGCGGCACGTAAAGTGATAGCAAAGAGGAAAAAGTGAGTGAGGAGTAAAAGATAAGTGTTTTTAGATAAAATTAGACTTCACATATGTTTATGATTTGTGAAGACAAATTTTTGCGACAAATTTATGCGCATTTGAGTCTTCAAATGTTTGAAGATTTCTTTCTACGTTCCAAAAAACTAACACCTATATTTCGGATCATTTTTTAAAAATATTTCTAATCACGAGGACAATATTTGGTGAGTTTTGTACTGAATAAAGAACTTTCGTGGCGAAAAAAATTTTTTTTCATACAATTTTTTTTCATAAAATACCTCAGGTTTGTTACCAACGTTCGAAGCATTGCGGCTTGGAATTTTGTCTTACGATGCGTTCAAACCTAGACCGGTAAAAAGCTGTTTCCATGATCAGCGTGCGACGTAAGCGCTTTTGCACTCGTTTCTTGCTGCAAAGAAGAATACGGAAAAAGAGAAAAGGAAAACAAGTGCATCAATGGAGAAGAATCTGAACATCTGGATGACCTCAGACAGAACAAAGACTACCATAGTCCTTTCTAGTAATCAAGCTGACATATGGAATTGTGTCGGTGATGCTCTTACACCACCTCGGGCGTTATCTACTAATACTAATGCTGCCGTATCTCTTCGTAGCCAGCTTAAAGTCTACTGCCAGACATGCTAGGTTAGCGCATAATGTTACCCAAATTGAGAAAGGTAATACCGTTACATACAGCAGATATAATTATTCTTTCCGAAACCTGGTTGCATAGTGGCATTGTTAACCCGGAATCAGGTTTTAATAATTTCACCTTGTATACTCGATACAAATTCTCTAACCAGCAGCCACGAGCGAGGAGGTGGTGTTCTTATTCCTTCAAACAATAAATTTCATAGTGTATTCATTCCTTCTCGCTTTGATATTACTATGTAAACTGACTTTTGTAATACGCTTGAAGAGGTTTTGAATCTAATCTCAAGCCACCCGATTCACATTTAAGGCGACTTTAACATGCCTTTCATTTGCTGGAATAAATATGCTACACGCAGTAATCCGGATACCCCCTTTTCGATTAATATTGATTCGTCTCCTTGTCAACATGCAATAGCTCAAAATGTGTTAGAACAAATAGATTTTTTAAATCTTTATAAAAAACTATAAAGTTATACCTTATAACTTCAAAAAAGCCAACTAGCACAGACTCAGGACTGAGAGAAATAGCATAGCCAACCCGAAATCTTTTTCGCACTATGTTTACAAAACTATAAATAACTCTTCGATGTCAGCAAAAATGTTTTTCAATTATTTAATAGCAGACTCTTGTCCGCAGATCGCCAAACTATTTGCCACACATTTTAAATCACTTTAAAATCCTACTGACAATTGTGCCTCCATTGATTCTTATGACGATGAAATTGATCTAAATATTAATAATTTTTCTTTTCTTAATTTTCAACTCCTGCCTGGAACTCGGTTACTTCCCGTATGTCTGAAAAAAGGGAATAATTGTTCCTATTCTTAAAAGAGGTGACAAATCTAACGTAAAGAACTATAGGCCGATAACAATCCTAAATTTCATATCTAAATTGTTTGGAAGTATAGTGTATGGTAAAGTTTACTTTGCATTTTCTTATTTGATCTTTGACGAGCAGCATGTATTTAGAAAGGGCCGCTCGGTCAATAGAAATGTATGCATGTACACTTAATACTGACTGAGTGCACTGGAGGGTGTCGTGCAGGTGGATTCCGTCTACATAGATTTCTACAAGGCTTTTGACGAAGTGGATCAATGTTTTCTAATTTCCAAACTAAGAGCCTATAGTGTCTCTAGTTATATAGTTAATTGGATAGAATCTTCTCCGCATAATAGAATACAAGTTATCAAGATAGATGGTGAGCTATCCAGCGAAATCTTGGCAACGTCGGGTGTCTCCCAAGGTTCGGGGTCCCCTACTCTTTATAATCCTCATAAATCATCTAGAGCAATCTATTTAGCATAGTAACTTTCATTGTTACGCGGATGACCTTAAATTATATGTCAAAATTCCTTCCTTCATTTTTGCAGCTAAACTTCAAGAAGACCTTGAAATAATTCTTTTGTGGTCAATGATTGTGAATAAAGCACTTCAAGCTTTAGGCTTTTTTGTCAGAACCTCTAAATCTTTTTATAATTTTCTAGTTCTTAAAACATTCTATTTCTTGTTAGTTAGATCTCATCTTGAAATGACATCTATTATCTGGTCACCCTTCTAAGCGGCCCATATGCTGAGAATTGAACGAGTACAGAACAGATTTCTCAGATTTACAGCTTAGCAGCTTGGGATACATAGAAATAGAATTAACCACAACTACACTGAACTTCAAACTACCTTAAATATACCTTCAATGCAATCCTGAGTCTTAGCAGCAAACACGCGTTTTCTCTATAATGTAATTAATGGTGATATCGATTCTCCACGAAATCTAGCCCTGATCTCGTTCTCTGCTCCTACTCTCTCTTTCTGTCTCAGAGGCTTGACCTCGACTTTTAGGGCCGATTTCACCAATTCTGATTAAATCGTTAATCATTGATTAACCTCATTTAATCAATACTTTGCGTTCCACCATTCTTTTAATCATGATTAGGGGAAGATAATCACGGGTTAACTTAACCGTCCTTTTGAAATAAATAAAATTTATGCCTTTTGAAATGAATAAAAGTTTTTGTAAACACTTTTTCAATTCTGGAAAATTGAAAAAAAAGGATTGTGAGTGTAAACAGTTTCTAAATTGTAGTGTGTCAACAATATCTTAAAAACTAAAGTTCTTCAATATTTTTTACATTTTACTTATTCCTTAAGAAGATAAAGACATGTAAATTGTCCAACACAAGGGCTTATTTAATAAATAGCGAAGAATCTTATCTGAGAAATGGGCCCGATAAATAAAAAAAATATTGTATAATTTCGAAGATATATTTTCAAAAATTGTGATAAAACTCTTTATTTAGGGGTATTTTTCAAAACTCAAATAAGGAAAGGAAATCCACAAAGATATTCAATTTTAACGAGATGGACGTTTTTATAACCTTATTATAATCTTTTATTATAGTTGAAAACATTTAAGTTTATAAAATAACTTGGAATAATTGGATTTTTAACAGAAACTTATCAATAGAATTATGAAATTTCTACATAAATAAAATTTTTATCAAAATTAGTTAATTCTATTGATTTGGTAGAAAATTAATATTTGTATAGGGATCTAAAGTGATTGTTTATTTTAAAATGTCTTAGGTGTTTTACTTAAAGGTAGCTGAGAGCTCTAATCAAATTTACTACTGTTTGTTTATGGTGTTTACTAAATATGATCAAGTTGATGCTGACCTGAAGCGAAGTCTTCTGTAGTTTACAAATTGATTATTTTTTATTATAAAATTTTTTTGGCACTCCCCTGGCTTTTTTTATAAAAAGACAATTGTCAGAGTTATAACATTTTTTAAATGAATAAAAAGACAACAATTACATCCCTACAAGGTTATCACAAGAACTTCTTCATTTTGATTTTTGAATCGCAACAATTTAAATTTTCATAGCACACAAAATAATTAAAAATTTTATTTTAAGATGAAAATGTGCCAGCTAGAAAAAAGATGAATTGACAAAAATTATGAACTTAAATAAGTTCTAAAAAACTTTAAGAAGCCACTTCTTGATAGAACATGCAGAATTTGTTTTATTTGTAAAATAAAACAATAAAACAATGAGTAGTTTTTGTTTGATTGGAAAAAAATAACATTAAAAATAAAAAAATTAAACTTTGTTTCAAATAAACTACATAAGTTAAAATAAAATGTTCAATAATAATATTTAATAAAATGAGCTCCTTTTTAATTATAAAACTTTGAAAACAAAAATACGTAGAGTTAAATACCATGGGTTGAATTCATGATTAAACATGGCAAAAAGTCAGCTTTTTGTCAATCTATGAATATTTAAACGCCATAATATATTAAAAACAATTCCGTCTTTCAGAATATTGTTCAGAATTCGTCAAAAAATAAAAATCAAACAAAAATTTTGAGGTTGAACAATTTTAAGCCACTCTTCTGGGTCCTCGAAGAAAAACCCATAAGTGAAAATTTTCAATTTTATGTAATATTGCGGTTTATTGACGGTTTTAAAAGTGAAAAAATCATTAATCGGTAATTTAAGAATACCCAGTCACTTGTTAACTAGTATTTAATTGTTTTAACAGTATTCATTTGTTTAAATGTTAATTTTTTTTAGTAAAACCGCGAAATAACCATAATTTCTAGACTTTATGAGTTACTTAATCAATGCAAAAAAAAAATAATTTGTTTAAATGTTTTTAATTTCCTTGAAGATCTACGAGTATTAATAATAAAAAAATGAGTACATAAAAGATTAAAATTGATCAAAAATCTAGTTAGATAAAATGTTTCTCCTGTCATGTTATAGGTAAAATATATACGTAAATACTTATAATTCGAAAAATGGTAAAATTATGTAAACAAAATAATGTAATTGTTATCATTGATTAAATAACTTATAAAGTCTAGAAAATAAGTTTATTTCGCTAGTTAACTGAAAAAAGAAATATTAAAAAAAAAGTTAAAATTGTTTGACCAATTGAATATTTGTTAACAAATAACTAACTATTCTTAAGTTGCTAATTAATTATCATTTATTTTAAAAAATTTTAAAAAGCGTCAATAAACCGCAGTTTATTTACTTAGACTTGGGATGATGGTAACTAGAAGGATTAGTTTAATTCAAATTTTTTGGAATATTTTAGTTAAAGGCAGGCTAGATGGATTTGGTTTATTAAGCCAAGTATGTTTTTAAATGATTAATTTGGTGTTATGGATATAGTTTAGTCTTGCAAACTAGGTAACGGTAACGGTAACGCTTCCATGTCAACGCTTCCTCTCTTTTATCTCTGCTTCGCTGCTCCACTTAAAAAAAATTATACTTAAAAGTATCAGAAGTTTCTGGTTGAAAATTTTCGGATTGAAATTACCAGAAATTCATAAAAAATAGCATTCAAAATTTTTTTTTTTTTTGATAAAACGACACAAGGTACGAACTTAAGTTAACAGACGAAAGTTGTTCGTCTAAAAAGATCTATAAATGTATTAGTAATCATTTTTAGATAGGAAAAGTAGATTTTCTTTCGATCGTACAAAATTATATAAAAAATTTAAAATTAAATTTTTAAAAAAGGACAGAAATCACGAAAGAGGATATAGAATCCTATAAAGGTTCCAGTATAAGCCCCTATATCGCCGGTGCTTATGAAAAAAAATCTGCAAAATAAAGCTATGAAGAACCTTTTTCAAAGACGCCGTGAAAAATAATTTTTTTATTTTTGAAAAAGCCATGAAAAAATACCCTATTCATGAAAACTTCTAATTGAACTGTCTTATTACAAGAAAAAAAGTCTAATATTCATTTTGCCGTAAGAAAAGTAAAAAATTCAGAAAAAAATGGTGGATCCAATATGGCGGAAGAGTATGCTAAATAAACGTTCGATTCTTTTAAAAATGGGTACACCGCGGTTTAGAAGGTCGCTGATTGCGAATCTGACTTCAGAAATTATGAATATTCGAATTCAAAATGGTCGATTCAAGTTGCTGGTTCTAAAATTTTGAAAAAAGAGATGTACAAGCTTGAGCATCTATATTCAGGGTTTTTGAAGATGCTGCGTACGAATTTGAAGTTATTAAATTAAAATTAAAATTAGTCGATCAAATATGAGATCTATTTTGAAGAATTACGATAATCTAATTGTAGATGAGCAATCGTGATCAGCGACCCCAAAAACCCCTGAGTATATATTTTGAAGCTCATATATATATTTTTTCAAAATTTAGAAACCCTTATCTTGAATCTACCATCTTGAATTTAAATATTTCCAAATTCTGACTTCAAATTCGGAATCAGTGATCCCAGAAAACCCCGAATAAAACGCTTCAAGCACATATATCTCTTCATTCAAAATGTGGAAATCCCCATCTTGAATCCGCCCTCTTGAATTGAAAATTTAAAAATTCTGACTTCAGATTCTTAATCAGCGACCCCAAAACCCCCGAGTAGAGATTTTTAAACTAATTAATCTCTTTTTTCTAAATTTCGAAGTCGCCATCTTGCATCCGCCAACTTTGATTCAAAATTTTTTAAATTCTGACTTCATATTCGTAATTAGCGACCCCAAAAGCTACCGAGTAAGAACTTTCAAGTAAATTCACTGGAAAGAAAAAGACATGCAACAAATGGTTAATTTAAAAAATACAAGCATATATTGTTAAGTTTTATAACATATTTTATTATTAATAAAATCATAAACCATTATAACTATAACTATATGAAAAAGTAATTATTTACTTGAAGAAGCGGTGTGAAAAGATTTGCTTCCTGAACGTTTTCATAAGTATTTTTTGCCGATGCCTTCTTAAAAAGTTACTTACCACGTTATTTTCATGAATAAGGTTTTTTTTCGTAGCGCTTTCACAAAAAATATATTTTTTCATGGCGTTTTCACGAGAAAACTTTTTCCTCACGGCTTTTTTAAAAAAGGGTCTCTTTTCGCAGTATTTACAAAAATATGTTTTTGTTCGTCACATTTTATAGAGATGAGTTTTTTTCATGGCTTTATGATAAGAAGTGTGTTTTTCACAGCGATATGATTTAATTTTTATGCAAATTATGAATTGTAATGATATAAATTTATTAAAATGATACATGTTTAAGCGCAGCTTAGAACATAATTTAAAGCAAAATAAGAAAAAGATATTAAAATAATTATGATAAGTCCAATTTGTGCTTTATTTTTCAATATCTGAATAAGCAATCACAGGCAGAGTTACATAAAAAATGTATTATATTTGATGTAGAAGTGTTGTGCGTAACGTGACGAGAATGTATTCGTTAAAGCCGAAAGAGCTTTAACAAAAGATATTTTGATAGGTGCGCTCAAATTCTTGTGCTATACTATCTTAACAAAAGAGAATTCACAATTAAAAAATTACAGTGTTGGATGTTTTGAGTCTTAATTTTAAAAATTTTGCGCAAGAATGTGCGAAGCGCAAAATTAAACAGTCACGCGCCCTAGGTGCGCTCAAATTCGCGAGCCACGCGCGTGGCGCGCTATGAGAATGTGCCCACGAAGCGAGTAGATTTTTGTTTTAAATTGGAAAATTTGTTGACCTTGTTTTGTGAAGTTCACATGAATTTTGGGTCAGATGTAAATGTTATAGGTCGTTCTCAATCCAATACGATGCTTGAAACCTCCTGGGTAAGTAGTTAGCTCAGGACTATGATATACTTTCTCTGGTATTTATTCTCCAAATTTTTATTTGCGGAAAGTTTTTTTAATGCTAAAATTGATTTTGTAAAATTCTTATTGAGTATATTGAAGCTCCATAAAATCGCAAAATATTTCGACACGGTTATATTGATGCTAAATGCATAATTTATTTTAAGGGTTGCTTTTAGAAGATCAAGGTTATTTCATTCAAATTATTTTTTCAGTTCAGAGAGATCAAAAATGGCCCGAAAGTATGGAATAAAGAAAATGTCGTAATTCTGTTATAAAGCGTGGTAGCTCTTTACAATTTAGGAGGTAGACTTACAGAAAATATTTGTTCTACGCAGGGTCGTAGCCAGACAAATTTTTCGAGGACGGATTTAAATTGAGAGAATATTTCCGGATGGGGGAAGGAGACTTCTAGTGCCACACCTGAAAAAATGTGTATATTATTTGCATGATTCAAGAGTTTCGGTTGGTGGAAGAATCTTCTCGATATGAAAAATCAACAAGATGTAAAATTAACTTTATGTTTCCGTTGAGCTTTTAAAAGTTTTTGCTTAGAGCAAATCATCACAGGTAAAAAGTGAAGAAGGAGGAGCGGAATGTTAAGAATAGAGAGGGAGCGGGATCTGGGAAAATTGGCTCCCTGGTAAGTATATAAGTAAATGTCTTCCAAAAAGTTCTCCTATACAGTTAAAAAAAAATCTTCAAGAATAACTTTTTAACTCCCTCTCGTTGGAGCTACTTCGCAACAATGAAGATCATCATTTTATTCCTTAGCAGCACGGGTTTCATCGTTTTAATCCGTGAGTGTCATACAATATCTAATATATAAAATGAAGAGGCCTAAAACGTGTCGTACTTATAAGAGTTCACAGTTTTGAACCAATCGGCACCAAATTTTGCACACATATTCTTTGGGCTCCCAAGCAGGTCATAAGATAATTGGATGGGCGTCAGATGTAAACTAGGGCATAAATTCTCACAACATTTATAATTCAGTCGTGTCCTCATTACAATATCTATAAAAGTCTTCATGAGAGTGTGAAAAACTTATAAAACCAAGAAAAAATCTTATTGATCTCTCAGTAAAAATATATTAGTCTTATCAAGTTATATAGGATATATTCTACTTTCATGTGTGTAGCAGAAATATGAGAATTGATAAGCAAAAAAGTTTGATATAAAAATCTGATTGTGAAACTTGTAAATATGAGACGGTAGCAAAATGAATAAATTATACTTATTTACAAAACGTGTTTATAACACCGTGCTGTCTTAGCAACAAACTCGATGGTTTATCATTTGCAGCTGTGTTAAAAGAAGTTAAATACATATTGCGAAGCCTATAGATAAAATCTGTCAACTTCACCAAAATCACGCATTTTCAGTTTTTTGCGTCTAAATAAAATTACGGGACTTACTTCCACAATTGACATACTTTGCTTTATTGACGCGAAGAAAAATTCTTTTAATACCGGAACTACTATATATAACACAAAATTCAATAAAATTTACCAGAGCACACCTGACAAAAATTAAGAAATTTAATAGAAACCGAAATCTCCAAGACAAATATAAATCATTAGAGAAATTGAATCATTTTTTATTATTCCATCAATAAAATTATGAACAAATATATCTCACTAGGTTAACTCTCAGTTATTAAATAAATTAATAAGGTTGTATGACTATTTGCTTTTAATTATTATGTATTTATGTGAGTATTTTTGGACTGATTCATTGAAATAACTATTAAATAGGTGAATTCGTTAAAAAATGGTTTCAAATTTTGAACATTTCTTTTCTTAAGGTCCGAGATTCAGCGTATGCTAACAAATTTGCGTTTGAAGAATTTTTTGTTCTTAAAACAAATTTTTATACTTTTCGGGCAACAACGAAAGATACAAGAAAAATATGCCATAACAGTTTTCGGCTAACAGAATAATTAAACCTACATTAAACTGATAGGATTGCTTTTTTATATCAGCACGCGCATAAAAAAATATCGACAGAAATAAAAATGGTAAAGTATTCCATTAAGTTCATGTTTTTAAGGTTTGAAGGAAAAATACAGATATTTTTTGCAAAATCCCATTTAAAAAATTATTTTGTACACGCACAAAATCTGCTAATATAAGGAAGATATCATATCAGTTCTGTGCTGGTTAACACTTGGGCTAAGCCATTTTTGTGATAGAAATAATTGAAGGTCCCGATCAAATTTCTACGTTATTTAGTTTTTATGTTATTTAAGGAAAACTAAATTATTCACCGAAATAAAATTCAATACCTTTTTGCGTTCAACTCGCCAGATCTTCGTCGAAAAGTGATATCCTCTCTTAAAAATTTTACGTGACATTCCTGATCATACTCTGCGACTGTTGGAGTGATCAAGAACTTCAAAAAAAACATTTTAGGGCCGTATAGTTAATTAAAATAATATTTTCTTCGGAATCTTGGATGTTTACATACACAAGAAAATATTGTGTGAGGAAGTTTCGAATTTTAAAAACTAACAGCGAGAAAAATGTTTCTCAGGGATCAAAGAAGTTTTTTCAAAAAGTTTCAGATCTTTAGTCATTAGGTGAAAGAAGGGAGGGCGATGTGAACATTATGTACATCATGTGCTTGTTGTTATTACAGCCGAGTTAAAACGGTTAAAGTCAAATGATAAAAACTAACACATTACTTGGTTGTCAGAATCGAGTTTGACTCTGCAAAATTTAAATGAGTAGTTCTTTGCTAAAATAAAACGATTTTTTCGGTTAAAAGCAAACAAATGCCTCGTGATAAATTTGAACCAAGCTGCACCTAGTAGTTATATTTTCACAAGCAAACTAGTCACTTTTCACACAACCAATATGCTTGTTATTTTTTCTCAAGAATATTGTCAGTTTTTAATCAATCAAATTTACTGGGTTCTTCTTTAACATTCCTAGTAGCTGAATCTAACAAATTGAAGTTGATAAGTTTAACCAAGTGCTTTTGAACTGGGTAAAAGTGAACGAAATTGAGTTTCGAGTTTTTAACCGAATAGAGATATAATCTTAGCAGAATTGCGCAGGTGTCGCAGTAAGCACAGTCGAAGGGACTGTTGTCTGCGCAGTTAAGAAAGGAACTATCGCTAGAATCGTTATTAGCGTCATTTCGCTTCGACTCCATTCTTTTTTGGTTGTGATTGATAGGATTCAGTTGCGCGTCAAAAAATAGTTATGGGAAATGTGTTTTGTTACAATTCTCTCCCATAATTATTCTAGAGTCCTTACCGACATCATCCGTACGACAGAGATGTACATTATCAGAATGAGAGAGACCTGAAAAACGACCCTAACCTCAAAATAATGCACATGCATAACATTTTTATTAAGGGCATGCTCTTCGTGACCACGTGACCAAACTAGTCCCCGGATATGAGCATTTTTTTTGGTGTTCACTGTGCCCACACGGATTGAGATATTGTGTTTAAAATTTGACAGATTAAATAAAAAGCACTAAAGAACGTTTGTATACATCAATCTGTTTATAGTTTTAAAGAAATTTTGTTTATAAATCGATGAAAAAGGATATTACGATTCGAGTTATAGCACTATGCAGATAATTTTTGGTTTGATGCATTTCGGATTTTTTGGTTTGCGTACATTGAGCACTGACACCAGTTTTGGACTAAATCGTCTAAACCTTTAAAAAAATTAATATAAGCAATAAAATTTGCACATTCGTTGCAAATCAACAAATAAGTATATGCCTACACGTAACCTATAATTATTTTTGGAGCATTTTGAGCGATTTCTAGCGGAGAGAAAAAGCAACTTTGACCGTCGATAAAGTCGAGATCACGTGACTAAGTTCATTCATAAAATTTTTGTATGGAGAATGAAATGATTTTCATTATTTTCGGTCCTCACTACGTCCAAACGGATTGAGATATCGTGTTCAGGATTTAGGACGTTATACCGAAAGCACAAGAAACGTTTGTATATATCAAAATGTTTATAATTACGAAGAAATTTTTTGAGTAAAATACTACAGGAATTAGGAAATAAACTTTTAACGTCGATTTTTGTACTGGTATAAGACAATTCCAAGAATAAAAATAAAATTTCGCCCGGGGGCGAAAGACAAGGTGACGCCGACGCTGAGTCCCGCTGGTTGGTTCACTGTCAACAATAGTAATCAGCTGATCGATTCAACGTCAATAATTATGGAAGTTGGTTGGAGAACTCTGACGAGTAAATTTTAGCACATTGCTGGTGTTGCTCTGTTTCCAATTTGAAATTTATCTTTTATTTTTAGGACCAAAAAAATGAAAATCATTTTACACCGAAATTTCATGAACGAACTTAGTCACTTGATCTCGACTTTATCGACGTTCAAAGTTTCTTTTTTTCTCCGCTAGAAATCGCTAAAAATGCCCAAAAAATAATGATAGGTTATGTGTGTGCAGATATTAAATGCAGATCTAAAATGCATCAAACCAAAAATGATCTCCAAAGTGCTCTGACACCAATGGTAATATCCTATTCCATCAATTTATAAATAAACTTTCTTTGAAATTACCAGTATATTGATGTATACAAACGTTCTCTAGTGCTTTTTATTTTATGTGTTAAAGTTTAAACACGATATCTCAATTCGTTTGGACGCAGTGAACACCAAAAAAAATTTTCATAACCGAGGACTAGTTTGGTCACGTCGTCACCGAAGAGCATGCCCTTAAGCACAATAAACTTTGTTCGTTATTGTGCCTCAAAAACAGTCGAGGGACGTCCGTTATGATATTTTATTGTATCCCCAAATAAAGAAGTTGATGCTTGCAGTGCATAATTAATAATTTTTAAGCAACAAACATTATTATTAGGCAGAGAATTATTTTTAGATTGATATTATAGAATATTATTACAATGAATGCAATCAGAATGCAGTCGGTTGCGACAGCCAAGTGCATTGGTTAATGTAACCGATTAGGTTAGTTGGCCGCAACAGAATGAGGTTGGCTAACGTAACAAAGTAGGTTGCTAATTTTAATCAAAAAATGTTACCCAATACAACTTGGTTAAATTTTACAACGAAGTTTGCAGGTGCTATATTAGCAGTCTTACTTGGCTATTTTCAGCGGAATTTTGGTTATTTTGAACAAGTATATTTTCTCAGTGTGTATGTTATTCAATTTCAAACAGTGAAAATAAGACAAATTTTTTCAGTTGTGCCAATATTGAGTTACCTCAATAAATCACTTAAAGATATTAATAAAACAAGGTTTTTACCACAATAGTCTTGCATGAAAATAATTTAAGTACAAGCGATGAATGCCAGCACTCATAATAAATAATAATTTCCCGTAACTTTTGACAGATTTATGTTGAATTAAAAATAAAAAACATGATATCTTCATTTAACTTCACCATCTAAACATAAACTAACCTTATTACTACAAGCATTTGCAACATTTTGCTCTCATGTTTCTTCATGTTATGGCTTTTACCGCCCTCTTGTTTATTGCTTAGTTGGCATATTACGTATTTATATCATCAGAACGATAGATACGATGCTTTCTTTAAAACCACTTGCAGAATACGGGCTTTTAAAAAGTTTTGAGCAGAAAAGTTTGTTGCTAAACAACATTTTCTAAATTCTTTGTTCGTACGAGAGAAACCATCCATTCGTTTACAGTCGTGTGCTGCCGCCCCATGTTTTCTCAATCCCAATCGAGCGCAGCACGCCGTACATAATTTTCTCATCGTCCTCACTTTTTTCGGTTAATGACTAAAGATCTAAAACTGTTTGGTAAAACTTGTTTGATGCCTAAGGAACATTTTTCTCACTGGAAGTTTCCAAATTCGAAACTTCCTCACACAACATTTTCGTTTTTATTTATGCACCCAAGATTCCGAAGAAAATATATTTTTTAATTCACTAAACGGCCCTAAAATGTTTTTTTAAAGTTCGTGATCACTCTTACAGTCGCAGAATATGTTCAAGAATATTACGTAAAATTTTCAAGAATAAATATCACTTCCGACGAAGGTCTGGCGAGTTGAACGCAAAAAGTTATTGAATTTTATCTTGTTGAAAAATTTAGTTTTCCTAAAATAACATAAGAACTAAACAACGTAGTAATTTGATTTCTATACAAAAAATATGCGCAATAAAATTATCTGCAAGCACCGACTGTCAAAAATCGAATTTGAACAATCTTCCAAATTTGCTCTGAGGACAATATTTCTCCGCGTATTCAAGCGCTAAGCTGGTTATTTTATCCAGTCCTTAATTTTTTTTCTTGAAACTACAATATTTAAATTTTGGTTTCTAATGATGCCGCAAGCCAGTAAATGAATCTTTTTTAGAACTTTTTAAATATGCTAACATTCATCTAAACATTGTTTTTTATTTTCTGCTGCTTCGGAAAAAATTGTTAATGTATATTTTCGGTTTGCGAAACAAATTTTAGACTTTATTTTAAAGTTTTTTCGGTGTAGTTTCGTTAGTGAACATTTTTACAGCGGTCATAATTTATATCACTCACATAAGATATATGCAAATTTTAAATTTTTTTGGGAGGGGGACTGGCTCATTTCATTTGATTAAATATACTAAATGTTTTTCATTCATGATATGAGAGAGGGCCAGATATAGATAATATATTCAAAGCATCCATAATAAACCACTGTAAGATAATTTAGAAATCTCTTTTTCTTTGTAACAATATAGATGCAATGCAAAGAGAAGATGAACGACCTCTAACAGCCGAAGATTATGATATCATTGGTTTAGGAAGTAGAATATCTGTAATGATCAGAGGGAACCGCTATGCTGCACATGGAGAACTTTATAATTCTAGTATTGGCAGCAGGTTTGACAAGACGTACCGCCAAGATGTACCTAAAGGACTTGAGCGCGTACATGTAACAGTTGTGGATCCTGGTCTGCCTGGTCAGCAAAGAAGGAAAAATCGTCATTTCGCTGCACAGCTTTATCAAAAACCTACTGGCGGAAGACAAATGAATACATTATCTCAGTGTTTTATAAAAACCGGCAACCATGTTTATAGGGCACGACTGTCACTTCATACTCCAAATCTAGACGATTCACCTAGTCTAGTCACTATACTTGGTGAATATTTGCCCGGTGACGAACAGATATTCAGGGGGGTGCTTTATGGTTTTGTTTCCCGCCCACCCACTCCTGATGATAACTGAGTTCAACAATAAAACTGATTTTGACAAAGTACCCCATAGGACACTTTGGTATGAACAATAATGTGCATATGGAAATCTTGTATTATGTTTTTTTAAATAGATAATCATGATCAACACGTTTAGTAAGTCTCATCCAAATGCGTCATATCAGGATTTTCAATTGGACAACAATATTATCGAAGAAAACTATTATTCTTAGCCAATAATAACTACAGACGGGAAAGACTGGTGTCCATGGTTTATATTATTAAAAATGCCGATTATATTGCCATAAAAGTGGGTAAAGTTCTTAATTTTAGTACCTAAAAACAAGTTCCATAGTAAAAATTAGGTTATATTATCGTAAGTCAGAGTAATCCCTAGCGGACCCAGTAGACGGAAAGGATACACTATAGAGTATCCTTTCGTTGTACGTCTTATATTTCTTAAACTCTACCGTTATAAAAAAGAACTATTGCGATTGCTTCGTGACCTTTTAATACGAATTTTAACTTAAAATCGGAATTTTATCTATTTAAAAGTTGATTTTGTTGTTGACCTTGTTGATTTTAAGTGTGAAACCAATCACTTGTTCCGTGTAGACAACTTTTTCTTTTAGTGGACCTTTGTGAACAGAAAATCCCTAGGCTCTTTCCTACATAGGAAATTCTGAGGCCAGATTGTGATTAAACGGCTTAAAATTCATAATGGTAGCCTAGTAATTTGTCTCGTGCAGACAATTTTTGTTTATGGGCCTCTGTAATTGAAGAGAATTCGGAAATGACACATCTGAATTTAATAATGAGAAACTCTTGGACTCCATGTCTTAATTTTTTAAAAGAAAAAAGTCACCGAAGTATTATTTTTATTTTAAGAAAGTGAACTTCTGTAAATCATATTCAATGTTTTCGAATCAGATAAGATTTTCTCTAAAATATATCCTTTCACGTTGCAAAAAAAACCGATTTTTTTTCTTTGAAGGAAGGTTAATTAGTGCGCGAATAGCGCTCCATTAGTTTTGTTATAAAACTGGTTTAAGTACCTATGTAAATAAATGTGTTAACAAGAGTTCTCCAAACACAATTTGTTTTAATAGTTTAAAATGTTAATTTTGTTCGTCTACTTAGTCATAATAATTATTATTAAAATATTGATTAAGTTTTAAGATTATAAAAAAAACGCATTCTAGCTCCGCTGGGATATGAGTCCAGGTCCTTCAGATTGCCGGTCTGATAAGACATTAGACCGGCAATGTGAAGGACCTGGGCTCCTATCCCAATCGGAGCTGGAGAGCGTTTTTTTCACAACCTTAAAAGTAAATCAATATTTTAATAATATTGATTATGACCAAGTAGACAAACAAAATTAACATCTTAAACTCTTAATTCATTCCCCTGGTCGAAAAACCTACATCAATAATAAAATTTGTTTTATTTCATGTCTTAAACCTTTTAGAAATTAGAGGAACTGGTTTGAACTGAGTCTAAAATGCAGTGTTTTTATGCGTTACATTCAAAAAATCATCTTCAATTCCTAAGAGTACAATTTTTGTCAGAAAAAGTATTTTTGAAATTGGAAATTAAATTTCAGTTTAAGTAAAACAATAAAGATTGTTGCATTAATATGCAAACTAAATTTTCTTTTATTCAATGCAATAGCAGTTTTTTTATAAGCCCATAACTAGAAAAAAATATTTGGAACCTAAAATTGAATCCTGCTATACTGAACATTAATCGAAACAGCATGGGACCGAAATATTTAATCTTATTTTATTTCGAAAGTCACAATTAAAAATTAAAAACTTTTTAATGAAAAATTTTGGAAATAGTAAACTTTAATGTAAAAAGTTTCGAATCCAATAGCTTTGTATTAAAACTTTTATGATTAGACCATGTCACATTAAATCCTTCAAAACAAAAACATCTAATACATGAATTATTATGATAAGAATTGAAGTTTGAAAATTGAAGCCTGCTCTACAACAGTGCATTGAACGCCGCTTTCTATAAGGATAATTTTGTGCCTATATTAAATTTTATACGACCAGTAAGAGTATGAAAGCCAATGTCGAAACAGAATAAGAATGTAGGGCTTTAAAAAAGCAACATTTTTTTCTACCGACTATTCTCATACCCGCGTTGCTTGTTACACCCATTTAAAGTTCGTTTAGACACACCGTGATCCTTTATAACATTCTGAGGACGTCCGTCGATTGTCCTTAGTACGTCCTTAATAACACACTAAGGAAGTCCTCAAGACATCTCTATTAAAAGTATCACTTACAAATTTCACTCAAAAAGTATCACTCAAAAATGTCTCAAATATTTTAAAAACACGCTCTCTTTTTAAATTTGTATCCAAAAAGGCTGTCTAACGAACTTGACCTTCATTTCATGATAGTAAAAGTATTAACCAAAGTAAATCCAATGCGTCAATTCTTTCGAAAGTTATTGCGCTAAAAAAAACATCAACGGACGAACAGACAGACACATTCGTAACAACCTGTTTTTCGGATTCAGGGGTCTGAAAACGTAGACATTTGAAAAACACAGTGATGGCGACTGTGCGGCCTGGCAGCAACGAGCAACACTGGCGAAAAGTCGTTGTGCGACTAGGATGAGATGCGCAAACTGAAATTCGCCGGCGTGCGCTCGCAGTGCTCTAAAGTACTTCATTAAAGAAACTCGATTCTTTTAATATAGCAGAATTTCCTAATTCAAATCGTAATGTATCCTGTATATGATAGTTTTTCAGGTTTCGGGCTTATTCTAGAGGATGTTTCTGGTTTCATTCACATTTTCACAATAAAACTTTAAGAAATCTCATTTCTGAAAAATTTCTAAGTTGAACTTTAAAAAATAAATCTGAAAAATTAAGTGACAATCAGTTTTTTTGTAATATTTCAGAGCATTTGATAATAATATAATGATAATCTGCTACAGCACTAGAGACTCAGCAGCCCATGCCGTTGGGAATCTTCAAATTAATCAGCACGTTTTTCAAAAAGGAAAACATTTTCTCAGTGATTGTAAATATATTTTCCTTTTCTTTAATCATTATGAATATTCTTGTAATTTATTTTTCCGTGTAAATATTGTACGCTACGTTCTATTTTTCTAGGAAGTAACATCAACAACGCATAAGTGATTAAACTGACTGCTTTGACGCATCCAGTTCGTCTTCATCAGGGGGATCACTATATGATTAGTTGTGTTGCTGCGTAATCGTCGTAGAAAATTTCATTCTTCTGGAGGGAAGCGGCATGTTGGAGGGTGCTCTTCTGCTTCTAGCAGCTCATTTTGCGTATGGGTACAAATATAAAAACGAGATCTCGTCATCCTTAGAATTTTTAGAAATGCAAAGTTGCATTTCTTTTTTTTTTACATTTTAATGTTTTATAATTCCGATTTGAAATGTAAGTTTAATTCATTTCGTGTCTTTCAGTATTATCCTTGACATACAACTGACGAAAGAAGAGAAGAAAGATAAAAAAGGCATGAAAAGCCGTAAAATAAAGAGCTGCTCGTGTCACGAAATTGATTCAGGACGTTAATAAATTCGGCTCGATAAAATGAATAAATTTTGTAATTTTCCATAATTTGTAATTTCAACTATATTTACATTTTATTTTGTGTTCAGTCATTCAGTTTATTTTTGGTTTTTATATTAAAATTGAAATTTGCGAAAAAAGAATATGTTCTTCTTTTAATTGAGTGACCCGCTAATTTATTCAAAGGGTGACTACCGTTTTTTTACATATATGAACTATTTCGGAAGTTGATAAATGTTTACAAAATGTAACAAATTTAAAAATCTATTATTAAACCAATTTTTAAATATTATATTTTAAAGATTTTATGAAACAATAATTAATAGCTTAGAATTTCTAACTGAAAGCGCAACCTTTGAACAAATATCGAACGATTAAGAAAGAATTTGATTAGAAAAAGGGGTTTAATTGTATAATTTGTCAGAAGAAGCGTTTAATATTAAACAATTTTCATTTGAATTAAATAATCACCAAATGAAATGATTTCAGATTGAAGTTTCGAAAAATAGACAATGTTACGTTAAAAATGGTATATTTCGCGATTCGAATTTTGAAAATTGAATTATTTGAAACTCAAAGGAATTGGAATTGTATTGTTTATAATTAAAGGTCTATTGAGGTATTTTGGGGGAAAATTACCAAAATATGTAACAAATTCACCGAAATAGCTAGGAAGTTTTACCGACATTTTTATAGGAAAATTCTCAAAACCCTGGAAAATTTTTTTAAATAATTGTAGAATTGTCTTAAAGTTATTTCGAGAAAAATTTCCAAAATATGCAACAAAGTCTCCGAAATAATTAGGGAATTCAATAGAAAATTTTGTAGGGAAAATTTCCTGAGCTTTGGAAAAATAACCGAAATCAATGTGGAATTTTCCTGAAGTTTTTATGGAAAAATTAAGGCTTTTTCGGGTTTACTGCGTCTCAAACATTAATGGTAATTTTCGCGAAAAGATTTTTACAGTGTACTAATTCTCTAAGTTTTGAGTGTAAGCATGAGGAACTTAATTGGTAAATAAAAAAAATGACCAACAAAACCTTGTGTATTTTTTTGTATCCATCGACGTACCTAGTCACAACTTTTACATTTCACAACAGAAGTTACTGAATGGAGGACTAAAATTTGGTTTAGATCAGCAGAAAAGGATTTGCCAATGGATTTTTCAATCCATTTTACTTTAAAACTGTAGAAATACTTTTTGTGTTGTTTTCCATCGACGTAACATCCACCAACGTGACCGTTAATTCATGTTGTGACGTCAGCTGGCAAGGTGTCCGTACGCCGAGGATTAAACAATCATACCAACTGCATAGGCCGAAATATATATTTTTCATATAACGTGTGAAAAGTTTATTTTTATCATAAAGCTTCGTCCCATGCAATTGGTACCCTTCTAGAAATAACCAACTGAGATCAATAAGGATCGATAGAACTAATACCTCGATTGCTCCGAATCGTGTTTCTTAATTGTGCCACCACGATAGATAGCGATTAAGTATTTTGAATTCACAGTTATTTCAATCAGGTACTTGGAATTTGCTGCGCGACGGTATCTCTTTCATCTAGCGGGAATCATTTAAAGACTGTTAATTAATTTTTGTAATTATATCCATTTTAAAGAGCATATACTATGAAACAAAGTAAATGAACATTTTTAAAATAATTTCTACGAGACAAAAGTGATGATACGATAAAAAATTTTCTAATAGTATTTTATGTTGAAAATGTAAAATCAGATGCAGTATACAATTAAAAAGTTTACTGTATATTACTGAAAAAAGCAAAGTTGTTATTTTTTATTATGCGCTGTTGGATTGTGTATTGTATTAAAATTTTTATAAATGGTAAAACTTTAGAAAAGCGATTGAGATATTATCTTATTATTCAAAAAAATACCAGGCTGTTTTCAATTGAATAAAGTTAAAGAATTACAAAATACTACTAGCAACAATGTTTTTGTATTATTCGCAAGGTAGCAACTAAAATCTAAGAAAAAATTTGAACCATTTTCTGTTTTGAAAACGTTTACACCAGTCAACAAAAATAAAAGTTTGTGAAGTTGAAACTTTTCTCATTTAAAGTATTTAAGGATAACTTGCAAATTAACCCGAACCGAAAGTGTATTGAACATCAAGCATCCGGAAGTGAAGTGCAGTCGAGGGGAAAATAAAGAGAGATAAAGGAAGAGACTGGCAGACCTGTTTAGATCGTACCGGCCAAGAGAGATAGAGTGCGTCGGAGCTGCGGAGAGCTTACCAGCCGGAAGAGGGGTAAGAGAGAGGGTAAAATTAATAGAGAGAGATAGTGGGTGAAAAGTGGGCGGAGCTGCGCAGAGCATACCGACATGAAGAGAAAAGAGAGAGGGAGATTCAAAATACAACTGGAATTTATTTAATGTAGAATGCTTTATTAGCCAAAAATAACCGGTCTAGAGCGATCGCCAAGGCAGTGGATTCAGGAGGATCGCTCACACGTCATCACACTGCGTACAGTTCCATGTTAAAGAATATGAACTTAGTAAAGTAACCGGGTGGCGCCATCTAGCGGAGATAGAAAACTACAGTTCTATTTCAGCAATTCTTCCGCCCCGCACCTCTACCCATATGATGCAAATTATAATATATACTTTTATTTATATTTACAGGAAGAATACTTTACGTAAACAAACCATTTTCTGCAATATAAAAAAAAACATGAAACAGCGCATGATCAAAAATTCATTGAGTTTTCATGATATTACATGAGATGGTCTTCTCGTGGAAATTATTCTTCCCATAATTCTAAATCAAAAAAATATTTAAACAAAGACATCAAGCCCAACACTTGAGTACCACTTCGAACAGATCGGTCTCTTTTTCAGTTTAAAAATAAAAATAATGTAAATTTGTTTCAAAACAGAAAATGTAAATAATTTGGAGACGTGATTAATACAATCACTCACTCGATATTTGCATTTCCGCCATGTTCCTATGTTCCTGATCTTCCCTTTCTACCACACAAGCATCAACATAGACGCCACCTAGAGGAGATATATATCACTAAAACTCGTTCACGTTTTAGCCTTAAGACTGTACCTAGTGTGGACGTGAGTGACAATGGTACAGCGGGCTCCGGTATTTATATGCCGGGGCGCGAGAATTCCAGCGAAGAAGGGAGCACCTGCGGGCCCGCTGATTACCCCGGACCCTAGAAAATGAAGTCGCAATGAATCAGTGGGAACCGTGCCTCGTGCTGCCTTCTTCCTTCGAACGCTCCGCTTAATTTTACAAAGATTAAAATTAAAACTAAAATAAATAATTAAATCTTAATATTATTTCCTACGGTTATCCTTATGCCTAGAGAACTTACACGTCTACTATATACAAGCCTTAAAAAAGTAAAGAATTGAAATTAGCCTAATATCATTAGTTATTCACAAACACACAAAATAAGAATTTATTTTACGTAAAATAGAAATGAAATGTTTAGCCTAATTCCTCTTCTAGTCGGCCGTTTAAATTTTTTTCATAACATTAGAATTGAATGTATTATAACCAAGGACTGGTTTGAGACCCGCTTGCTGCATCGGCGAGTGATCGAGAAAGAAAGAGAGGAGAGAGGACAGATTCGAGTAGCGTACGTGATGTTTTGAGATCTTTCCTCCCTTGCCACGGCGTAGCACGTGATAGGAAAATTTTTGCCAACACATCTACACCTGATGTCGTGCTTGAGCTTCGCGTTTTGGCTTCCCTTGCCGCGATAAGTCATGGGAAAAATGAAGGGAAAGCAAGCTCGTCTAGACAGAATTAGGAAGCAATTAGAAGAATTAACGGTTCGAGTTTGCCTTGATAAGTATGAACGTGGAATTTTCGTCTGTGAATTGCTTCTCAAGTGGTTCTCAATTTTAGGCTAGTGGTCTATAACAATTTTCACATTTCAAACTCAAAGTTTAAAAAAATTCGAAAATTTAAAATTAAGCACTTATTCTCCGATTTACTAAAATGTAAAGAAACGTCCATAATGTTATTTTATAAAATTATGAGAATCAGAACTGGATATAAGATGAAAAATAAACTTTTTTTAAGACTATCTTTTTAAATCGCGTTAATTAATCCATTTTAAATTATTTTTTTCTATGTTTTTATTTTTAATAAAAAAATAAATAGCAAAATGGCCAAAAGTGAAAGTCAAAAATGGAATTCACTTGCAAAACTTTTAAAATAATAGGAAAGGTTAAAAGAAGAAAAAACCTAAGGCGACAAGAGTAAGTTGTTTAAAAAATAAATGAAAATTCCGTTGAAAAGGCTAAGGCTCAAATAAAGCAGCATCCAATGTAAATTTTTTGAGCAAGTGATTGAAAAAAACATGACCTATAAGAAGAATATATGGTGTATTATTTTGTTGGTAAGTTAAAAAATATTTTTCGATTTATTTCACATATAAGAATTATGCAAGTCAGTAAATTTAGTACATTCTTAAGAATTTATTTAATAGAAGTGAGATGTTTCGCAGGGTTTTCGAAATTGAAGAGATTTTAACTGAGTATTTTGGAATTTACCTTGAATACTTCTTAATTTATCAAGCACTCATTTATTTATTTGGAATTCCTTTGAATTTCTAAAATTCACCTAAATTCTTATAAATTGACTCACTTCTACTTAATTCAATGGACTTCTGAAAATTTCAAAATATTTGACACATTTTTGGTAATCATGAAAGATAACCAAAAAATTTTTTAAAGGATTCCAGAGTGAATGGCCAGCTATGTAAATCCTTGCATCAAAAATATATCGCTAAATCATTAAACATATATTTTTATTGAAAAGCTTCAATATTCCAGACAAAGAACAGCTTACTATAATGCATCGCTAAATAATTAAAATATATTCACATATTATTGAAAAAAATTGAATTCAGAGACATGCCTGTATATTTTCGTGATTATTCCAGCGATATATTAGGTTCCATTTTTCCATGCCTCAAAAGAAGTTAATTGAACAAATTTAAACATCGATAAATTAAGGCTTGAAATCTCCTATTTAAAACAGGGACACGTATTAAACTTTCTTTTCATAACGTTAAAAAACCGTATTTTTTGTTTTCTTTTCGTTACGTTTTAAGATATTGGAATAAAAGCAAAAAAGAAAAGGATACGAATTAGATGTTTTTTTAAAATTACGCACAATTAAGAAATTTCGTTACAATTTCGCTATCTGGAATAACGTAACCTGAGTAACCTGAGTAAAAACAAGATGAATATCAATTCGTCGTCGAGCGGCAGTAGAATGTCGATTTTAAATCTTTAAACTGGCAAAAATAATTGCAGGAAAAAAACTGAGGAATTAATGGGTTGTCCGACTTTTAGCTTCGTTGCGCTTCCACATTTTTCATGGTAATTCGGGAACCAGTAGCTATTTTATCATGTTCCTAATCTCATTGTAAAGCTGGAATTTCTAAATTTAATTTAGAGAATCTAACTTTCCTCCTTTAAAGCATGTAGAAAGTGGAATATGATAATCGAAATTTGGTCACAAACCTTTAAAATAAATATATAATATTGTATTTTAGCATGATGTCACCAATTATGAAGGCATAAGTGCAAATGTGAGGAGGGTTAGCATGGTTGGTGCATCTTTACATGAGAATGCACTTTTTTAATATTCTGAAGGTATGATTTATAAATGTATGAAAAGTAATATTTTTCAAATGCAGAATGCATTCGCGCAATTATGTTTTATTTTCTTATGGGTTGACCTTACAGTTTCATTATATTAAATCAAGTATCCAAAATTTAAGGTTATAGTGCCCAATTCTCATCAAATCGATCTAGTATTCGGAAATATATTACTTATATTTACGTTTAGAATATTTCCTCTAAAAATACGTTGGCATTCCCATGTAAATATATACTAAGTATGCTGACCTTTCTGAAATCCCCACCAGTAATATTATGACCATGACGTCATGCTAAAATAGTCAATTGCAATAAAAAAGTATGAAAGATTATTAAACATTGATTGTACAGTTTATAGTCAATATTAAATGAAATACTTTTTATATAAACAATTAATTTTCCAGGTATATCCCTACTACGAGAAATATAAGGGACCCTCCAGTAACTATTGTCGTTGAGTACGCGTTGTGTGTGTAGCATTGTTGCCGACTTGGGAACATAAAGTTTGTAGATTTTTGTGTTGTTTACTCAAATTTTGATAGAAAATAAGTACATTCAATCATTACTACAATATTATCCGACTGCAATCAATTTACCAAATTAAATTGAAAAGAAAACAGATTTTTGCATGCGCTGAAAATAATAAATAAATTTAATATTGATGAAATTTGTGTACAGTTTCGTAATGTATTTTCAATGATAGTAAGTCATTCAATAATCAAGACATATTTGTTATGATAAATAAATGGTTTAATTGCATTTTATTGTTATTCAATATATTCACTCCTATTTGTTCACTCTAAAATCATAAAATTCCCTTTTCGAGAATACTTTATTACAACTTGGGAAGCGCGGCAAAAATACTTAGTATGATTCCCTCACTTTTCTTTCTTTCTTTTTTCTTTCAAATACAAGGTTTCACCTAAGGAATCGCATTCTTTTTGTTGAATTCGGTTGAAATTCAATTTCAACAAATAATTACTTTAGTTGATACATTAAAATAATTTCGACATTATATTTTCGTGAAAAGTAGCATTATTAATAACATTTTCAACAAACCATATGTAATGTTCAGTACCCGAACCTCGAAGTGCATAAGCTACATGTTTATGTTACTTAATCGAGAAAAATTAAAACTCAAATTTTTCTATTTTTTATTTTAAATTGTTTTTGTGTGGTTACGTTATAGGTAGTTGAGAGAGCGTTTACTAAATTGACTAATGTTTATTTCTGGTGTTTGCTAAATATTATCATGTCGATAGGAATACAGTCTGTCAAGTTAAAGCGTGGGTGGCTTTACTCGCAGTCGGTAAGGTGTATCGACATGATTTTGGTGTCAAAATATTAAGAAGAGCTCCCTC
>NC_046658.1:151150902-151186814 GCF_010883055.1 Belonocnema kinseyi
GGCTTCTGTTTGGGGTTACGTGACGTCATCACATGCCTGGACACATTCAACCTCAAGATTAGTGCAGCGGACTGTAAAACATCCGGTGAAAGTGCATCTCTGAGGTTGTTTCTCGAAACATGGGCTTGGGAGATTGCACCTACATATACGGAACTCATTTTTTGTAACGTGATAACAAGATGAGAATTGAAAGCAAACTGAATGTTAAATCAAAAAGCATGAAAGAGGGAGCTCTTCTTAATGTTTTGACACCAAAATCATGTCGATACACCTTACCGACTGCGAGTAAAGCCACCCACGCTTTAACTTGACAGACTGTATGAACGAAAGTCTTAAGTATGTTACAAGTTGATTATTTTTTATTACAAAATTTGTTGACGGTTTTAGTTGAAAAAATCAGAGAAAGGACTCAATGAATCTGCTGGGGTTTATTTTTTATGATTGTTGAATATTACGGCGGGAATTGAGAAAGTGAACTAGTGTCTAAAAAATTAATGGGGTGATTATTTTTTATTTTTATTTATTTGTGTTGCTTTTATTCAAAATTTTCGAAAATTCCATTTTGCTGTCCAACTACCAGATTGAAAAAAGGCGAATTGTAAAAAATTGCACAATAAAGAAAGTTTTAGGAATTTGTTTGAAACCACTTTTTGATAGAACATGTAGTTTTTGTTTTATTCACATAAAAAAGTTGAAAATAAATAAACTAAATTTTTAGACAAACGACACAGGCTATATAAAAAATTAGTAGACAACAGTTACTTTTCTAAGAAGAGCTACAGATATTTTATTCATCCTTTTGATAGGATACGTAGATCTTGTTTAAATTGTAAAAAATACAATTAAAATTAAACAAATTAAAAATTAAAAAACTACAAAAGTTGCAATTAAATGTTCAGTAACCATTTTTATAGCATGCGCTCCTTTTTAATTATAAAAACTTGAATATGAAAATACGTATGTTTTAATACCAATGCATATTATAAATGGCAAGGATATTAATTTATTGAAATAATAAATTTTGTAGAGTATTAAAAAATAAAAACTTTTTCAAAATAAGGGGCTAATATTTATGCAATTATGAAAAATAAAATTTCTGAAATTTTTTATAAACCTGAATACGCAATACCAGCCAGAGGTACATTCATGAATATAAAATATAGTACATTGAACATAATAGTGTTGAACGTAATGTAAAGAAGTTCATTTTTTGGATAAAATCGAGGGCGAAGCAGGAGATACGTCATGAGAAAGTGTTCGTTAAAGCCAAAAGCACTTTAGCAAAAGAGAATTCCCATTCACTAAATTATAGTTGTCAATGGCTAGACCTTTTATTTTAAATATATTCCCAGAAATATGGGATGAATGAAAAAACCGAACGGGTAGCGCGAGGTGAATACATAAGTGAGCGCGAAGCGCGATTTCCAACAGTCGTGCGCCCTGCGCACATTTTTCGTTCCAAAATATTTATGTGGTGATGAGAATATAAAAGTTATCCTTAGGGTGATGGCTAGAAGTATTAGCTCTAATTCGAAATCTTTCGAACTATTTTAGTTGAAGGCAGTCTAGATGGATTTTGTTAAATGCGCCAAGAGTGTTTTTATTATTAAATTGATGTTATGGATAAAGTATAGAGTCTCGGCATGGTGAATGGTGTGATTTTTTTTAAGTGATAATTTTTTATGGCACGGAGTAAACTCGCAAAGTGGGTAACGGTAACGGTAACGCTTCCATAGTAATGCTTCCTTCCTTCTATCTCTGCTTCACTTCTCTACTAAAAAAAAATCTGGTTGAATCAACCAGAATTTTAATATGCTCACATTCAGGGTAAATGCAGAATTTATTTTAAGTGCCGCTTTTAGAATATTGAGCTTATTTAATTCAAATTAGTTTTTTTTAGTTTTTGAGAGATCAAAAGTAGCCCAAAAGTATGGCATGAACAAAATGTGACAAATCTGTTGTGGAGCGTCTTCGCTCTATACAATTTAGGAAGACTCACAGAAAATATTTGTTCTACACAGGGACTCACCAAAACCATTTTTCGAGAAGAGATTTGAATTAGGAAAATATTTCCGGGTGGCAGATGGAGACTTCTAGTTGAACACATGCAAAAATATGTATATTATTCAAATGATTTAAGTATTCCGGTGGGTGGGGGTTAAGCCCTGTTCATCTCTCACGTGATAATAGCCTTGGTTCTGCGCTTGCCTAATGTCGGTTAATTTAGACACGAGAATGTCTGAAGGTTTAATGGGTGATGAATCTTGCCGATATAAAAAATTTGTAAGATGAATACGAAGGGAGTGGGATGTGGGAAAATCGTCTTTCTGGTAAGTATATAAGTGAATCTCTTCAAAAAGTTCTTCTTTTTAGTTAAGAAAAATCTTTAAAAATTACTCTTTTATTCCCTCTCGCTGGTTCTATTTTGCAGCAATGAAGATCATCATCCCATTTTTTATCTGCATGGGATTCATCGTTTTAATCCGTAAGTGTCATACAATATCTGATTTATAATATAGAGGGACCTAAAAAGTGTTATACTTTTGCAAAATCACTCGGTTTTTGACCAATCTAAATCAAATTTTGCATACTTATTCTTTGAGCTCCCAAACAAGTCCGAAAAGTATTGGGTGGACATCAGATGCAAACTCCGGCATGAATTCTCACAATAATCCTCAGTAAGTTCTATCGCCCTGTAAGTTCTAAGCTAAAATACTTGTCTATCGTGACTTCCTCAAGTTCCACTACTGATGGTCACATGTTCCATACAGTCAATGGCAGTGCGGAAGCGAGAATGTGTTGTAAGCCCACTTGACGGATACGTAGATAGGTGGGGTCCCCTCTCGAGTTTCAATAGACGAGATGTTTACGTTTCGAAGAAGTTGCAATAAACAAGGTTTAATTGTAAGTGTTACTGAAAGTATGAAACTCATAAAATCAAGAGCAAATCTCATTAATCTTTGAGTAGAAATATTGATACCAAATTGCAATATTTAATATAATTTAATCTAATATTTGATACAAAAAACTGTTTGTAAAACTTTTAAATACGAAAAGGAATTCAAAATGGAAAAATAATACTTATATACAAAACATATTTACTTTAACGTGCTGTTCTACAAACGAACTCTATGTTTGTTCATTTGTCACTGTGATGACAAAATGAAGGGCATATTGCGATGCCTGCAAGCAGAATGGGCCAATTTCACTAAAATTCCGTATTTGTAGTTTATTGCGTCTAAAGGAGTTCGAAATCACTAACGCAAATATAAATAATTAAAGAAATTTATCAATTTTTTATTATTCCATCAATGAAATTCTAAAACAAAATATCCCATTAGGTTGATGCCTAATCATTTTAATTGTTTCTTTAGTTATGACGAATAAATAGTTCATTCGCATCAACTGGTATGTTTTTTATATTTGGTTAGATTGTGAAGATTGTTGCAGCGGGTCATAATTTATATGACTCGCATACGATCAATGTAAATTTTTTATTTTGTTGTGGGGCAAGCGTCTCAGGCCGTTAGTTCGCCATAACGTTTCTTACGAGTCAAGGAATGATAAATAGTGTTTCAAGAACTAAATGTATGTTTTTCATTAATGATACTTTGAGAGAGGATCGAATGAAGATAATATATTCAAAGCATCAATCACCAACCAGCGTAAGAAAATTAATAGAACTTTTTTGTAGGTAATAATCTAGATGCAACGGGAAAAGAAGATGAGCGACCTCTAACAGCCGAAGATTATGATATCATTGGTGCCGGAAGTATAATTTCTGTAATGCTAAGAGGCAACCGCTATGCTCAACATGGAAAACTTTATGAGTCTGATATTTGCAGCCAGTTCGACAAGACGTACCGCGAAGATTTACCTGCCAGACGAGAGCACGTGCATGTAACAGTTGTTGATCCTGGTCTGCCTGGTCAGCAAAGAAGGAAAAATCGTCATTTTGCTGCCGAGCTCTTTCGAAACCCTACTGGCAGATGGCAAATTAATGAAGTATCCAAGTGTTTTATAAAAACCGGCAATCATGTTTATAAGACACAACTATCACTTCATACGCCAGATCTAAACTATTCACCTAGTCTAGTTACTATACTCGGTGAATATTTACCCAATGACTTTCGGATACTTAGAGGAGTTCTGCACGGCTTTGTACCCCGCTCGTCCGCTCCTGATGATAACTGAGTTTAACAATAAAACTGATTATGGGAAACTACTCCACAGAACATCTTGATATTAAGAATAATATTCAAAATTAAGTCGTGTATTATTTTGTTTTTCAATAAATATAAATAATAAACGCGTTTAGATAAGTCTTATCCAAACGTGTCTTATTAGGATTTTTAATTGGACAACATAATTATCGAATAAAACTATTATTCTTTGTCTTTATTTTAGTACCTTGACACAAGTTGCATAGTGAAAATTAGGTTCTATTATTGTAAGCCAGGGCAAAAAATATGATGTGCCCTAAAACTCGCTTTAATAGATGTCGACACATGCCTGAGGCAAACTTTTGAGTCACGTAGGGAATAAGGAATATACTACTTTAAATTTTATTTTAAATAATTTTAAAGTTAGATTAAAAAAGCGCAAACTTTATGAATAATATTTTGTTTTTAATGTGTATATGTAACAGATATAAGGGCAGTTGATAATATTTTTGAGGTTACGTAAACACGTAAACGGCAGTCATTTAATGTTCAGGAATACGTTTTTGGGTTCGGCTTGACGTCGAATTAAGAAACAAGCATTTCACTACTCATTCTCCAAGTTTTTAATATAACCGTTAGGAACTTTCTTGATAATTAAAAAAAAAATATATCAAAAAACCTTCTGTATTTTTGTTGTGTCCATTGACGTACCTTGCAAAACTTAGTTAAAAGTATAAACGATTATCATTAATTCATTACGAATTTCTTGTGGAAATTGTGCTTATTTTGTTAATCAAATAAAAAATATAAACCACTTAAATTTTCCTTCGAAATGGAGTTTATTTATTCGTTTTAACTTTTTTTAAAATGATTTCTTATTAATTTTTTAAACATTCATTTAATTATTTGGAATTCGTTTGAATTTATAGAGTTCACTTAAATTTCTCTAAATTTACTCACTTCAATGTAATGCAATGGATTTAAAGACAAATTTTAAAGTGTTTATTTAATTGATCCTGAGGGGATCATTCTACAAAATATGACAGGATTCGAAACATTTTAAAGTATTTTTTAAAAATTCCGAAATCCAAAACAGGTAAATATTCAAATAAGAAAGAAATGAAAGTCTGTATTTAGATGATTTACTTGTATAATAAAATCACTAATTTCTATTTTGACAAGTAGTTGAAGAAAGTGTTGGTTGCATCTATATTTTCCGTCTGTGATATGATTGGTTTATATTAATTTATTGTCTTTTTTAATTTACTCAATAGCAAGGCAATTTAAAAAGGAGAACGAATCTTGAGTTAAGAGATAAAAGACCTCACGTAGGAATAGTTTAATTCTTACATGTGTAAATATTGATGAATTCGAAATATCAACAAATTAATTTTTTTTTTAATTCTCTTGCTTGAAATTAATTTTATTAGTTGGAAATACCTTTTTTGCTTTAAAGTTCAACTTCTCCACTTAAACATGTATCATTGTAATTAAAGATTTATAGCTTTGTTTGAAAATGTAACTATTTTTCATTCGAACTTTTTTTTCAAATGAAAATAGAACAACCCTTCTAATTTAATATCTCATCGTTGTTATATGCCATTCATTTTCGATTAAAAATTTAGAATTTGTTTTCCTTTCTGCGAGTCAATTTGTTTACAGATTCGACTATCAATGTTTATTCATTGACTTTTTTTAAATTATACTTTGTAAATTCGCAAGAAATATTAATTATTTAAGCAATTTAAATATAAAATTAAAAGCTTCGTGTTTTTTCTAAGAATAAGCTCAACTTTTTACAGAATTAACTAAGAATATCTTTCTGGTTATGTTTTTTTTCTATGATGCTTTGCAAATTTATAAAGTATTAATTATTTCAACATTTTTGATTAAAAATTAAGAATCTGCCTCTATCCTACAAGTCACTTTGTTTTCGAAGTCAACTAAGAATGTTCCTTCGATGACTCTTTTCTAAGATGTTTTTCAAATTCAAACAATGTTTATCAGCATATTTAGAATTATTCAGAGCTTAAATTTTCAAGTATTATTAATTATTCAACCAAGTTTGATAATTAAAATAAAAGTCACTTTTTCACGAATTTAACTAAGAACGTCTTTCTGATTAATTAAACTTATTAAATTTTTAAGATTTATAATTTAAACTACTTTCATTAGCAACTTAAGTGTTTGACCATTTTTCAAAGAATAGGCTCAACTTGTTCACGGAATCAACAAAGAATGCATTTTCAATTACTTTTTTTACGATACTTTGAAAATTTACAATAATTACTAAATATTCAAATAATTTTCATTAGAAAATTCAAAAATTGATTTGTTTCAGATTTTTAACAATATAAGCATTTTAAACAAATTAGTTTTTACAAGAGAATGTATTCTATTGCATAATTGATAAAAATTAAAGAAGAATAAAAACCCGTGTGGAAATGTTAAGCTGGCCCTCTCGAGGGCCCACGTGATTTGCCCCTTTACTACATTGGCCCTATGTTGGAAAACTACGAAGGGCCAACATTGTTTAGACATGCTCACCTTCGAAGGCCCCACGTGGGCCGCCCCCGAAGGGCCAATGATGCGGCCCTCTGTAGTGCCCAGCTTAGCCCCCTGTAGGGCTAAGCCATCAAATTCTCTCGGCTCTTGATCATATTCTTCATCGAAGCCGGTCTCTTCCCGGGTTTCATTGTCAGTATCTTCCACAGGAGCAGAAGATACCGGAATCGGTGCCAGGTCCATAGAACAATCTGACTCTTCATTCCCTTCTGCAAATATTTTCAAATAATTACTTGTAATTACAAATTTTCAGTGACAACTGCAGTTTATAAAAGCGATCTCATCATGATAGACTAAAAATGAAATATCAAACTCCAGGAAATACCAAGATTATCTATAGAAGCGTAGGAATCAATTGCATGATTGCAAAAAAGCATCTCATGAAAATAACATTTTATTGACAATAACGATGTATTATTTTTCTAATGAATATGGTAAATTGAGGGTTATGTTTCTCATAAACAATTGTTCAGTTTTGATACAAATACGTGCATGAGAATCGAAAATTCTGCCTCATATTATAGGGTAGTATGAAAAAACTTCAATATTATTACTGATATGATTCAAAGGAAAAAATTTCAAACTTACCTTCCAAGCTTTCATACCACTCTTCGTCTGACGTAGTCAGATCTTTTAAGCCTTTTTGGACAAATCGATATTTTTCGCACCTAATTTTATTCAAATTCTTCTCATCCATGTCTTACGTTGTGTTTGTCTATTTATTCACATTAATAAACACCACTGACACCTCAGACTGCCACTCTTATCTGACACCTATCCATTTTTATAGGTTATGAAACAGTTGACCGCAATCCGCTACTCCGCTCCGCGTAATACTTGATCAGTGATCACAGGGGATCAGTCCGTATTCTGATCACTCTAATTCTTCTGAACTTTAAGAAATCGCATAAATATCGCAGCCTTTGAAATTTTGTATGTTTTTCACGTGCAAAAAACAATAGTGAACGTTTTTTGTGTCGAACATTTTATAATAATTTAATCTGTAAATTCTTTGACATATTTTTAGAAATGAAGGGGCAAATACATAAACCCTAGCGAGGGCCCAGCTGAGCATTCCCACAGTGGGCTGCCTTTATAGGGCCTCTGGAGGGCCACGAATAAAAAAAGTCTAAGCTGGGCATTTTCCACATGGGAATTTCAGAATAATTTTAAAATAAATTCATCTACTAAGGCTGCAACAGTTTCTGAATCTGACCGACCTATGTTTCACCACTTTTTAATTTTGATATCTTTGACAAAATTTTCGATGTGGGCTCCTTTTAAAAAAAGTTTAAGGTTCTCATCACCGGAAGAGTTAGGACATTCATTCAAAAGAACACGCTATTGATGCAGGGTTACAAATCCACTGGGCTATTCAATGCTCGACGGACGGAAATGGTAGAAAATGCATGATAGGGAATGCAGACGCAAACATTATGGGCACCACTTGAAAATTCGATCAATTTACTTTCACGGATATGCAATCGTTTTTCCTGGCATTATACGACTATTATCATCATGGTGATAAAAATGTTTCACGCACAACACTGTTCATCCTGACAAAATTTGTTCAGCTTCTGTGCCCGGAGAAGATAGAAATACTTTTGAATTGTTGAATTCTTTAGCTGTATAAGATATATCATAAGAAGAATTGGAAACGGATTGAATCTTTCTGATTTTCCAACTATTCAGGCACATCCATATTAATTTGTTCTAAAAATTCATATTTGTAAATTTTGTTAACGTGCAAATTATGATCCCCAGAGTTATCATAAGACGAAATTTGTTCTTGCAAAAATATCTTATCGCAACTATCACAAATAAAATGTTTTTTTTTGTAATAAAAGGAAAATTTTCGCGAATACTTTCGGGAAGAGGCCTAACATTTTTTTTTAATGATACTGTCGCCAGATCTGATAAAAAGATTGTAAGATCTTTTCCTAACACGGATTTTAACAACGATGTATCAAGATACGAATAAACTAAAAATACGTGTATTTAAACCCGTTTCAATGAACAAAAAGAAAATAAATGTCAGGAAGCAGTATTGCTAGTGTAATGTTTACGGTTACGATGGTACTTGTGGAATTTTAGATTAGAGTTCTTTTGTTTTTCCAATGCAGGTTTAGATAAGTACGCTTGCCGTGAATATGGAAACAAAAGCGAATCGCAGTGTACATGGCGCGGTGTGGCAAAAAAATAAAACTTTCAGGACTTGTATATCAATGAAAATATAAAATTACCTCCTTAAGTTTCACCAAAAATAATGTAGCTATTACATAAGCAGACTCAAAGCGCTTTAATCAAAGGACATCATATTTTCATAGATAAAAATCATGTCTCTAAACAATCAATATGATAATGCATAGGCATAGTGAAAACATACAGAATATAAAGAAGATTAAAATTAAATTAAGTGATTAATTGACAAAGAAAAAGATTTTTATTTAAAATATTGTTTTCCAAATGAAATTCCCAATAAGAACACGTTGCACGAGACACATTTTTCAGGGTAAATGCATAGAAACAAGATGTTCGAAATGATCTGGTAGTACTTGTAGAACCCACTTAGGAACAGGTTTCCTTTGGTCCCAAACTTTTAGCTGCCCCGAAAATCTTCGATAGTTGTTGGGCCTATATTCACCGCGTACAAAGACTGCATTATGGACATCAACTATACTTTGATCATCAGGTGATAGAATTGCATAATAAAAATGATCTTCGCCTTTTACAAAGACCAGGGATTCTGGATTCACATGGCCTTTATCATTGAAAGTTGAGCGAGTTCGGAGTACTGCAGCGAATTGACTGCGACGTCTGTCTTTCACATCACCCACATCAGGATCAATAACTGTCATATACACGCGTTCTGGTCCAAGTGGTGATCTTCGAGAATTATGCATCATCCAGTCATCCCAGTACTCAGGAGACTTTCTATAAAGTTCTCCATATTCAACAAAACTTCTACCTTTAATCATTACAGAAATGAGGCTACCTGGATGAATGTCCTCTAAATGTTCGGATTGCAGTTGTCCACCTTCTCTTTCCATCGCATCTAGTTCATTTAAAAAAAGGAGATTGATGAATTTTTTTATGACAGTGGGTAAATATCTGTCGGCAAGTATCGCAAAGTACGCCTTAATATATGGCCCTCTTTCATACAATCAAGTACAAACAAATATTTGATTTATAAACAACTATTTATCGTCCTTTGAAGAATGAGCAGCTACAACTAAAAATATAGGGCTAAGGGGCCGTTCACGAAATACGTGATAAATTTTTCAGGAACTTCAGACCCCTCCCCCCTGCGTGATACTTTCTTCACTGATTTTAACATGGAGAATGATACTTCAGCATACCGCCACCCACCCCTAAACGTATCATGTATTTTGCAACTCACTTTTTTAAAAGAGTTTCTGTGCGTTACATAATACTTGAACGGTTCCCTTTCTAGATGAAAAAATTTTAATGAATCAGTCAAAGAATATTTACATTGGCACATCATAATTAAAATTTAAAACGAAACCTATTCAAGCTGAAGCAGTTATAATTTTATTAATTTATTTAATAACACAGGCAAACAAAAAAAAGTTGTCTGTAATATGCACCTGACAAGTGTATCATTATATACGTTGGGCCACTGAAAGCGAATCCGACCTCAGAATTTTCACAAAATTTCACAATTTTCCCCTTGTCTAGAGAAAATATCTAAAATCTAGAGTAATCTGAGTAATCTAGATTTTTTATCTAGATCTGAGTAATCTAAAATAATCTAGAGTAATCTTTTTTTACGTGGCAAGCCAATAAAAAAATATACTATCTTTATATATTTTCAGTTGGTAAACTAATATTAGTACTGAAAATTCGTTTGTAGTGCCACAAAATTTCCTCCTAGGCTAGGGGAACCCGTGAAAAGCTAACGAAAGCTTCTGACTTTACGGAGGTTATGGACCAGTGCAATAAAATTTGATGATACAGATACAGTTTTGTCAATAGGAGCTGTGAAACCCAGAAAATTTTGTTAATATTTTGTCGTCTTCCCTAGGCTAGGGTAAAATTCGTGACACTTTAAAGTAATTTTGAACACGCTCATATATCTACCGATTCTAAATACATGAAAATACTGTATTTTGTCATGTACTTGGCCCTCCAAAAAAAGACTTTAAGAGAACCCAGAAAACCCTATATTTTACACATTTCCCCTAGGCTAGGGGAAAATTCTGACGTTTAGGGGAAATTCGGAGGTCGGATTCAGACTCAGCGGTCCAAAATACATAAGCATACACTGGTCAGGGGCAAAGTACAGAAAACTTTTTTTTTTGTTGGCCTATGAAATTGAATATGAACCTAATCAAATATTTCGTTTTAGATATTCATGGATGGGATGATAAGAATATCATAAGTGTATTTCAATGATTTACTTGAGTGTTTTGCAATAAGCGCTTCATTTTGTTTCAACGCAGCCGCAAGTCAAATTCGTTAGGAGAAAGTAAGTTCTAAAAAACTAGTTTGAAAACAGTTATAATCTTTCCAATTTTATTTAATTCCCGTATTTTCAGTTCTCAAAATCTCGCAATTCTTTTTACCTGAGTTCTTGAAAATGCCTCACAATTATGTTTTTGTTCGAAATTCTTCTTTTCGCGACGTCTTATATTTCTGCCATATTTACGACATTCAAATATATCCCATATAGCATAAAATAATGAGCATATTTTTTTATAAGAGATTTAAAACTTATAAATGTTCTTAAAACCACAGTAAATTTAATCTTATAAACATTTTTTAACGTTGAGACGTTTACTTTCCGACACATTTTGTTTCTATCGATCTAAATTTGAAAGCAATATGGTTAGAAGTAATAATAATATCAATGCGAAGAAAACTGCTTAAAAATTAATATTACGTATATTATATTGCACTTACTGATGAAAGGAATTAAACCAATGCAGGTGAGGAATAGAATCATAATCTGCATTGATGGAAGATTAGTTCAGCGATATAGAACTGCTAAGTGCTTCTTAAAGATTTTGTTCAACAATAACTGTGAAATGTTTGGAAGCTCTTTACTGATATATTAATGAGGGAATCGATTTTCTTTTTTCTCTCTTCTCATTTATAAAATTCAACTCCCTACTCTTTACTCTGTACCTGTCATGATTTTGTGTAATAATTGCCGTTTATAAATACAGCGTTAACAAATTTTTTATGTCAAATCTTACAGTCTTTCATATCAGCAAGATTTATCACTTATTCGACCTTCACATATTACCATGTTTAGATACACCGACATCTGGCAAGCGTGGAACCAAGGCCGTAGTCACGTGAGAGATCAACATGTTTTTACTCCCACCAAACCGAAATTCTTGTAAAATTTACATAATATAGGAATTCTTATCTTTGTGCCGATGAGAATCTCCCGCCACTGAACGTGTCTCCTCATTCAAATCTCTACGCGAAACATTTTTCTGGCTACGGCTTTTTGTTGAATGCCCTCCACAACGTAATGTCATCTTTTTTTAAAGCCATACTCTTAAGAAATGTTTGGTCTATGCAAAACTGCAAAAAATATTTTCTTATAAACAGCATACATCTCTATAGAGACCACCATTACATATCCTAATAAGTTCCCGAAAAAGTATATCATAGGTCTGAGGTGGCTTTTAACTTACTACAAATAATACCTGTTGGCAAGGAACTCAGCGGCGCGAATAGGATGGTACATGTAGTGATTACATGTACAAAAGGTCTCAGTATTTAAGAGATCAGATATCTTTTTTAGGCGAAGGAAGATGTGAAGCTCTTTATCAGGGACAATAGCAAAAGCCTCCAGCGAACATTCCACCCGTTTCAGCAAGAACACCTTTGCAGATAGCCCATAATGCCAACGTACAAATTAGCTGAAGCTAATACTGCTCTCCCTGATTTGCTCCGTGATGATGTTGCTCTTTGGAATTTGAACTGTGTAGTTTACGAGCAAGCAGTCTCCCTGCTTAGTGACAATAGAAGTAATGATACTTGATTGCGCCTGAGTCAGACTCGCGAGAGTATTGTGCATCTCCAGTTTAAAACTACAACGGCAAAACGGCATGCATTAAATTCTTAGTGCATGATTAGCCACCTAGCATCAAATAAAAATTTCACTCAAAAAGTTAAGGCAATAGCTCGAAACTTACAGAAAGAAAATCGCACGCTGAACCTTTTCTACTCATCCTTTCGATCTCTTCAACGAAACGACATGTACCGTTGAAAATCCTCCTAATCGAGAAGAGATTCATGTCTTCTAGGAACAATTATATAGATATACTTATGAGCTAGATACAAAAGCTTCAGATAACTCAACCTGTCGTAAATTTTGCCAGCGGCAAATATAGAAACGACCAGAGGCGAAGTGTCCACTAATTTTTACTGAAGAAAGTTATCGTTATAATTGAAAACTTTTCAGCGCCAAGTCCATATAAAATCAATAACTTTTGGTGAAAGAAGTTTAATCCTATGCACTAACATCTAGCTTGTACCATATATATGCTATTTTCTTAAACGGAAAACAAGCTATCCCGCAGTGGTTAGAGGAAGGGCGCACGGTACTAAAAACGATGACTAGAGATTTGTCAAGTCGAAAAAACTACCGGCCCCTAGTTTAAAAACTAGCTATAAATTATTCACTGTCACCCTCAAAGAGAGGATGTTTACATCTATTGAGCCGGTGTTCAGTGTAATAGTTGAAAAACGCGTCAGCAAGAGAGGACTGACTGGTAGCAGATAGAACCTGTTAATAGATAGCTGTATCACGCAAGATCCTATCAGGTACGAACGCAATATGTCCATGACTTGTATTCACTACAGAAAGAAAATCGATTGCATGAACCATGAGCTACTTATCAAGTTCCTTGTGTACTAGGAGTTAAGTTCAAAAATAGTGAGATGTAAGAAAGAGTTTATGCTCTGTCGGCGGACAAAATTTGTCATAACATCGAACAAAAGGCAAATGACTACCACATATGTTACATAAAAGAGAAAGGTCTTCCAAGGAGACTCTGTAATTCCGATACTTTTATGCATCTAACTTTTGCCTCTATCTATTGTGCTCCGAGGCAACAGCTCTGGATGCCTATATGTCCCGCAAACAAAATTGAATTTAAAGTCATCCACTTTTGTATATAAAAGACCTTAAACTCTTTGCCGCTTCAATACAGGACATTGGAATCCTTGTGATGGCGGTAAATAGGTACTCTTAAGCAATTTGCATTAGCTTTGAATTGGATGAGTGTGTCTGCGTCAACCAATACAAAGGAAGACCAGCAAATACATCATCGTGTGAACATGAGGACCTTCAACTCATAGGTTGAAACACCATTCGACGTCTGGGTAATGGAAAAACAAATGCATATCTTGAGATACCGTAAGCGGAAACCCACGATGAGCTTGTGTTAAAAGTGGCCCTTGAAAAAAGGATTCGCAAAATTCTTAGACATATTTGAGCTTCAGAATTACCTGGGAAGAATAAGATCCATGCTACCAATATTTTGGACGTTCATGTACTGTTCTACATATTTGCTGCAGTAAAACAGAACGTCGCTGAGTTGAAGCTACATGACTGAAGCACACTCAAGATTATGAAAATCCAAAAATCCTCTACTTGGAGCAGAACTTTCGATTATACGAAGAGGACATGCTGACAAGACGCTTCATGGTAAATTCTACGGCATTAGACGCAGAGAAGAGCTATTGATGGGTCTGTTCCATACGTTTCTGAAATCTGCTGGATTGATATCGGAGACTGGGAGATTTCTTTTAACCTGTAAAGGCGGCGTCATAGAAACCTTAGTTTACTGTTCAAACAAGATCCAAAAGCACTTGGACATGTTCTTAGTATATGCTTAAAGTATGGACGCTTTAGGTACATAGATAGACACAATTCGGCTCTAAGAGTGCTATAATACCATCTTGGGCATTTCTATTGTAATAATCTAATGCCCGTCTTGACATACTCCCAGGAGGAACTGCAGTCAGTTGTGGAGAATAATTAGTTTAAGATTTACTGGAATATCTCATTTTCCACCACTCAGTGCTACAAATTGTATCAGTGCTACAAATCCAGATATGGTCCTCCAAGATCTGAAGACCAAGATAATTTACGTGATTGAATTATCGGCATCAGATGATGGTGCTATCATGCAAAGGAGGTAGAAAAACGGGCGAAACATCAAGCTCTTCCTTTCGAGCTCAGCAGGCTGTACCAAGGTTACAAGGTCAATCGCGTGGTTCTTATGATTGGCTGCCTTGAAAGTATGAAAGCTTTATTTCTTAGCCAACTGACAAAAATCCTGGCTTGCCAGAATCAGCCTCAGTTCTTCGCGCTTCTGGGAGAACTTCATCTGATCAGTCCAGAGGTGAAACTTTCAACTCCAACTATGCGGTCTGCAGCGTAAGGTCATCCCCAGTTAGAGACCGCATTCTGAGGAACTCCTGGCATATTTAACAAACATCATATCTGCTTTGTTTAACCAAAATAGCCCAAAAAATATCAAACACCCAATAATCAAGATATACCCAAGACTTCCGTTCATATCATCATCGACCTGATAATACTTTATTCAACAAACACAAAAACAACCTCTAGTAAATTCAGAGAAGCCTGTTTCAGCTGCATCCAAATAAATCAGACCAAATAATCAAAAACCAAAAACTGTCAACTCAAAAAAGTTACAGTGACTCTAGTTTATATTTTTGTACACACAGTAAATTTTTAGCAACCCCAGAATGCAAGCCCTATACACGGACAAAATTGCATGTTTAAACGAAACATCTAGACTTTCAGTGTTAAGAAATTTTATTTCTAACCATATGACATGTATGGTTATGTCAAATAACGACTGTTAATATTTGAGGAGCTGACTTATTTCTTATCATTTAATATTAAGCATGAGTTTTCTTACAAGAACGAAAAACAGTTAAAGGGTGCGAAATGTCGTTCAGGTGATACATTGAGTCAAGTTGAAATTATGTTTAATATTTTTAATTGAAAATAAAATATAAAAACGGGGTAAGTAGCCGAAGAACGCATTATCTGTGATTTTAATTTAAAATCCTATCTATTTTAGATGACTTAAATTCATGTTTTATTTTAAATGTATAAATATTTTTTCAATAATGTTCGGGTCAATATATCCATAAACAAAGTTGCCAAAGGCAACTTTTTCAAAAATTATTTGGTATTTCAAAAGACTTTAAATGTTGTAAGGTATTCTTTAAACATCTAAGGACGTCCAAAATGCAATAAAAATATATTAATTAGTGATAATAGAGTGTTCAGAATCTCTTCAAAGTTATGAGTACCACAAGAAATGATTTTTTTGTATTCAACGGATTTTTCAATGTTTGACACAGTAAGAGAATTTAAGACGAGAAGCAGAAATATAATTTTTTTAACAATTTTAATAACAGGATTAGTAGGCCAAAATGTTCTGAGTCCAGAGAAAATATATAGCTTTTTAAGAAAATAAGGAAAAAAATTATTTCAAACAAAGTTAATGTGGCTACGAAATTTAAATGAATTTCAACTACCTAAAAGTTCAGATAATTGAAGTCTAAATATTGATATTTAAAATGGTTAAAGTTTTAATCAAGACGACGGATTTTAAATAAAGTATGCTGTGAGCAAAATTGTTCAAGTTTCAACCAACTACTTCAATTTTGAACAGAATATTTCAATTTTAAACGAAAATGGATAAATCTTTAACAGAATTGCTAAATTTACAATAAATAGTTTATTACATCTAAACAATTGGAATTTCCTTTCAAAGGATAAGTAAACCGTTACATATTCAAAAAAAAAGTTACATCCTCAACCAAAATAAATTTACCTTCCACCAAGCATTTGCATTTTTAACAAAAAATGTATGCCAGTATTGTCAATTATGAAAAAACTACATTTTTAAGCTTGTAGTAATTCCTAATCTCAGTCCAGAAATTATTTAGTAGTGTAATATTCCCTGCTGATCATAATTTTTTGTTATAATTCTGTATATCTGTTTATGTCATTAAGAAAAAAGTAAGGATTTCTTGGTACGAATCGTAATGTCGCTTAAAACATTGTCAAGGTGTTAAACTATAGTACAATGTCTTAAGATTGATAAGATTATGATAATATTTAAGAAACTAGTTTCTTTTTCTTATCTGACCTAAAAATTAGCTTTGAGGCAATTCTTTCTGTTTTCACCACAACCAATTAGACTTATTTATTTTTATTTTAAATGCGTTATATAAGCTTCCAGTTTTTAATTCGGATAAAATTGGTAATTATTATTGAATAATAAATCACTAGTGCTCATGAAAATTCAAAAGAAAACGGGATATGATAATTTTCAGATAAAAAATATGTGTTTTATTGAATAAATAAATTTTTTATTTAATATTCAAATTGTTAACTAAAGAAGCGAATCCTTTAATAAAAAAATGAAATTTTAACTATCTTTTTCAACTTTAAACCTACTAATTCAATTTTTAATCAGAAAAGTTAATTTCTAACCAATCAGTTGAGTTTTCTACTAAATCGATGAAATTTAAAGCTAAACATATCAGTTTTCCACAAAAAAGCTGAATCGTCAAGCCGAAAGTATGATTTCTCTACATAAAAGTTAATTTTTGGCAGAAACGTTCATATTCAACCAAATAGATTGATTTTCGAATAAATTATTGAATTTTTATAAATAAATGACGAGTTTTCTACAAAAGAGTTGAATTTTCAATTCGAAGATATAAATTTTAAGGGGAAAAATATCATTTACAACCAATAAGTTGAAGTTTTTACCACAATAATTGAATCATTTGCCAAAAAAATTAAATTTTTGCAAACTTCTTATTTAAGAAATGAAATTTTGATCAAAATAGTACATTTTCAGCTAAACCGATTAGTTTTCAATTAAATAGTTAAGTTATGAATCAAAAGGGATGGACGCAGATCGAAAATGTCTTAATAACGTTTCAGTAATCCTTGGTGCAAAAATGATTAACTTTTTACGATAAGAAAAATTGTTTGTTTTGGGTATTTTGTAATGTCATTCGGTCTGTCAGTCTCCAGGAGTAATGATTTTAATTTTGATAATCTTTTCAAATATGTTTAATCCTATTTAAACATTATGTTTTGAAAGATTCAGAAATAAATTTTTAAATTTATAGTGAAAAGTTTTATCTATAAAATAGACTCCATTAATTAAAAAAAATTGAATATCTATGGGGATATATTTTCAAAAAGTGTTAAGCAGAAACTCCGTATTTACAACTATTCTTGTACATTCTACGGAATACAAAAAATACTAATTCAATTACACCTACATGGAAGTTTTCATAATTTAATTATAAAATTCCGTTATCATTTATAAATTTTGAATTTATAATATAATTTTGAAGAACCAAATTTTGAATTTTATTGACTTGTTAAAAATATTGCTTTAAAGAAAATATTCGAAGAATTATTTTTTTATTAAAAACAGTTTACCAAATACCACGCAGTTGACGAATATGAGGCACAAACTGCGTAATTGTTTGATATTTACAGAGTTTCTGTAAACGAATTTTAATTCGTTTTTTATGAGAGCCTAGAAGAAAATATTACCTTTGATAATCGTGATTCAAGAAATAAGCAAATTGAGCTTGGAATCCACCGTAATTATTTGTTAATTTATAAAATGAAGGAAATTTTGCAGTAGGTATTATAAATTTGGTCAACTCAAAGGCTGGATTTAAAAAAAACTTCGATTTTCAGAAAAAATTAATTATCAATCAAACAGTTGAAGTTACAAAACAAAATGTTCAACTTTTAAGCAAAAGGGACCATTTTTATTTAACTAGGTTAATTTTTTAACAAATAGTTGCATTTTTAAGAGAAAAACGAAAAATATAATAGCCACAATGAAAAAGTTGAACAAAATAATTAAATTTGCAATGTTATTATTACATTTTCAACACATATTTTAATCTTTTATGAATAATGGAATTAAAAAAAAAAAGATGAATGCTTCGCAAACAAAAAATCGACTTTAACATTGAAGATCGGCCAAAAAATTTTTTTTATTTTTAATCAAAAACTGTCAAAAATAGCTGAAACCTTAACAAGAAAGTTTCCTTTTTAATGACAAATTTTTATTTTTATCCCAAATAGATCTGCACCAAAAGAAATGAATTTTCGGACAAAATTGATGAAGTGCAATCAAAATATTTTATTTTTTAACAATGAAAGATTTTTAAGTCAAGAAAGAATAAACAATTAAATCAAATTCTTAGAATTTAAAAAAATTACTAGTGAATTTTTACAAATTTAGTTCACAAAAAGTGGGTCACTAAAGATTATAAAAAATTACTAATTGCATTAGTTAGGATAATTTCATGTTGTTCAAAAATTATATAATAATTAATTAATGTATTCATGACGCAAAAAGGATTAAACTAAAATTTTTATTTAGACATTAAAATAATGTTTATTATACTTTATTTTTAATTTCCACATTTATTTTTGAAAATTTGATTTTTTAGTAATCTTTTATATTAATTTCAGAAAAAATTAAAACACCTTAACATATAAATCTAAAAATTGAATGCAGATACTCATTCCACAACATTAGAATCATTAAAAAAATTATGTAATTGAAAAAGGGATGTTTTAATATATATAAACTTTTGATTTGCAAATTATATCCTAATTTTTAATTATATAACCTTGAAATAAATAATCGATCTATGTCACATAAATTGAAAAAAAAAATAAATAAGTTTTCATCTTTATTTAATGTAATACTTTAGAACAAGTTAATCCGCTAATATTTCATTAATTATTTCACAATATGAGAAGCATTTAACTATAACTTTTAATGAAGCATTCAAATAATTTTTACTAAATATTTTTTTGAAATTTCATCTTTTATTTCCTAAAATTTGATTGATTAATAACATTTTAAAATGATTCCAGAAATTATAAGTTTTAATAGAATCAATTAATAGTGAATTAGTTCAAAATATAAAAAGCTTTAAACAATAATTTTCATTGAATCATTCTAATAATTTTTACATTATGTTTTTTGTGCATTCGAAACAGAATTTCTATATTTTTAATTTATTAATAACTCTTAAAAATAATTTTGAAGAAATTGAAGTTATTTACTTATAATTTTGAAAATTGTATTTAGATGCGTCACAAGTTTCAAAAAAATCGCATAATTGTAATACAGGTACTCTAAACAGAAAATAACCTTTTACCTTAAATATAATACCTAATATTGAATCAGATAATCAGAAAGCAAATAATAGAATTATGTTGTGTAATTTAAAACATTTCAAATTGAATCTTTATGCAATTCAATATTGTTGTCAACATTCATCAGCTGAACATCAATTAAATTGGTCATCACATGAAATGTTTCAAGCAATTATTTCAATTGAAAAAATAAAAATATTTTAACTTTATATATTTATTTAATTTTATGTAAATTCAAATTTCTGAAGATCTTTATTTCTTTTGAAATAGTTTCAGAAAAACGAAGTTTTAACAGAATTATTTAATAAATATATAATCATTTTAAAAAAAAGCATTAGATTATTATTTTAATTAAAAATGCCAATAATTTAAAGCTTTAAAAAACTATTTTCATTAAAGCATTTAAATAGTTTTGACATTCAATATATTTTTTTAATTTAAACATGTCTTTATTGAACTTTGATTAATTTTAAGCTTTTAACTAATTCCAGAAAACATAAATTTCAGCAGAATCTATTAAGCATTAGTTAATCAGTAAAGAACATAAAAAGCATTTAAAAATTATGTTCATTAAAATGCGTGTATGCATATAATTTTGAAAATTTAATTCAGATACTCATTTTCCAACATCGCAAACTTTAGAAAAAATTATTGTTATTAAACATTAATAAATAATGTTATTAATAATCTTTTAAAATAATTTCGTAAAAACTCCAAATATATTGACACATAATTTTGGTGATGGAATTCAAATAATTATTTAAAAACTTCCAGAAAATTTTAAAAATGATAAAATTGGAATAGGGAAATTTTAAATATAGATCAACTTTTATTACACAAATTATATCCGATATTAAATAACATAATCTCAAACAAAAAAATAAATTTATTTTCTTGGTTGAACAATATTCAAATTCAATTTTTATGTAATTTAATATTGTGAAAAAAATTAATCAGTTAATAATAATTAAGCAATCAATAACATTAAAGGAATTTTAAATAATTTTTATTTTTTATATATTTTTGTCTTCATTTGAACTTTTCTTTCTGTTACTTAAGTTCAGTTATGAACTAACAACTAATTAATAAGTTTAAAAGAAAAAAAAGCAACAAAAAATTATTTTCCTTAAAAATAAAAAATTATTCTTGTTATATATTTTACTTAAAATTCAAAATTGAATTTCTAAAAATTTCATTTATTATTGTAGTTCACCTTTTAAACTAATTCCAGGCAAAATTGAAATAAATTGACAAGTAATTTTGAAAAATGAATTCAGGTAGTCACACATTTTACGTTTATTAAAAAAATTTATAATCACACGAGAAAAATACATCTGCAGTTACAATCTCAAACACAATGCATGTAATGGACCAATTGAAGAAATACAAAAAAAACTTCAAATAGTAGACACAAAAGGCCCTCTGTTTACCGATACTTAAAATGGGTCATTTTTAGTTTATAATATAATACTGAGGTAGCGCACAGTGGGAGAAAAAGCACATTTTTTGGACAAAAATCGACTGACAGTGCAATTATTAACGGATTAAATGATGTTATGAATAAATTAATTAACCAAAGTTATTTTTTTGTGATTTGAAATCATTAACTAATTTTTACCAATAAGTTTTGCATAAAGTATCTCAGATAATAATAAGCGCTCACATTAAGTTAACAAAAGCTAATGATTGCCAATTATTTAAACAATTTTTATAAACATATGCATATTTTGACCATTTTCTTCATTTATAGGCATGATTTTGTTTCGATATTAATTCGAAACATCTTGCAAATCAAGCCTATTAATTGAAAAATTGTCAAAATGCGCATTCGTTTATGAAAATTGTTTGAACAATTAAAATTTGTTGGTCACTATGAAAAATATGATGAAAAGGAGTATTAGGAAAAAGATTTTAAGTTGATTCTGCGAAAAAATCAAGTCTTTGGATTAAAAATTGGTAAAAATGTGCATATTTGTATAAATATTGTTTAAATAATTCGTATTGATTAGCTGTTCTTAACTTATTGTAAGCGCACATTATGATCTGAGATACTTTATACAAGGGATATAGGTCAAAACTAGCCAATCATTGAAAATCACGAAAAAATGATTTATTTAAATTAATTTGTTTATAACATTGTTAAAAATTTGCTTGTTACTGCAACCCGCTAAAAAAATTATTTGTAGTTAGTTTCTACAATGATTTATGTGCTTTTTTAATAAATATCAAAGTCTTAGGAAAAATGGTATCATGGAAAAGTTGAGCATCAAAAAGTTGTGACTTTGTTGTTAAATAACAAATTTCCTTTGAGTCGAATGTCACATCCTGAGCAAAAGACGAGGGTAGTTTGGGAAAAAGTGAGCAAGAGCGAGACCATTGCACTGATTATGTCAGGCTGGTAAGACCTGACAATTTATTTGTTTATGGGTACGTGTTTCACTATCGGTCCTATAGGAACCGCATCATTTTCAGTGTCTAAGCGATTGCGAGATAGTTAAATTATCATATGATTCTTTAGAAAAAATAAGAACACAATCAACAGTTGTATAATATAAACTTACATATACCTTTCTTCGATTGAAAGGGCGAGAGATAATTGCTTTGTCGATTGGATGTCCGTTTTCTATTGTAGGGCATAAACAAAACCCTACCGGATGTTTGTATCAATTTATTGTTAAATAAATTTACGATGAGATTTTTCACGAACATCAATTTCTACTATACAACATTAGTACCAAGTTGGAAGTTATCTCTTTTCATATGAAGGATTTTTTTTGACACTTTTAGTTGACGGAAGATGCAAAGTGCCACCCTAATGGTTATTTTTGTGTTTGTTAAATTGTTCTGTGCGGATAAGGATATGAACGAGAGTCCTGAAATGTCATCCATAGTTATGATTTTGTATTGCATATTGTTTTCGCTATTTAAAAAAGAGACAATTGAGATGGTTCGACAAATGTGCTTGGGATTTGTATTTTGGGCTTGTTGAACATTACTCTATGGATAAAGAGATAAACTAAATTCTTAGGAAGGTAGCTGGGTAGGTCTTTTTAATTAAAATTTTTGGCTCATACATTTAAAGGCGGCACAGATTAGTTTCATTAAATAACTAGAAATCATTCTTGGGTAGTTAAATTCTAGGGCTGCGAAGGGATACCAACCAGTACTTTCGCAAGATGCCTGCGGTGTTCATTTTTAAATTTGGATTTATTTTGTCAGTTTTAGCTGTAGGCAGCTGAAGCGACTCGTTAAATAGTCTGAGGGTAGTTCTTAAGGGTTGATAAATATCAATGCAATGATAGTGATACTCACTGGAGACTTAAAAATGTGTTTAGGGTGGTTATTCCTAATTTTGAATTTTATGGCCGTTTTAGCTAAATAGGCAGCTAAAACGGAGTTTCTCAAATATACCAGAAGAACTCATGGGGGATGCTAGATATTCCTGCAACCATGACCATGTAAAATATGCGTTCTTTTTTGTTGTTATTGTTAAATATTAGTGGTATTCGTTTAGTTGAATATGCTCTACTTGCTGTTTATCATTTTTCAGAATAACAGGAATGTCCATTCCTGTAGTTTGAAAAAAAGATTTTGTATTATGTGTCTTATCGCTATTTAAAAACAAATTCAAGGATCTTTAAGTATGCTACATTCTTGTAAGATTGATAAGACTCTAGAAAAAATTGAGAAACATGTGACCTTCGAGAGCTTCACACGGTAATGATGTGAAAACATAAAAATATCTTTGCTGCTTGGGTAGAAAAAAATAACTAAATTGTTGGTATGCGGCTATGAATCACCCAGATAAATATCCATTTGCTTAGATTCCATAGCAAATGGTAAATAAAGAAAAAAAGATTAATAACTTTCCATTTTAGGAATTAAAATTATTTTTTAATAATACATATATATGAGGCATTATTTCATAAGTGTGCCCAGTGAAAAAAAATTTTCCAATGATAGTACAACTTGTATTGTACAAATTCACGACTTCCTGAAATCATAAAAAATATTACTATTGTGGGATTTTGTTGTGTCAAGGGCTCTAATGTAAATTTGTTGTTTTTTTTTTATTTTTAACATAAAGCTCCCACAATTTAAAAATTTTCAATTGGAATCACAGGAATTGAAAAGACAAATTATTTTCTGTTACGTCAAGTATCACTTCTTGTGATAACTTTAACAACTTTCTCTAAAAAGAATTTCAAATCGAACTTTTTTTAGAAACTCAACCATTCTAAACTTCCTTAAAAATCGAAAATGTTTGAATTTAGGTTTTTTCTACTTTAAAGGTATATGTTAATTGTCTCAACTAAGATTTAAATGTTTTTAGCCTGAGGAAAGCTTAACCTTAAAATGTTTAAGTTTTCAGAATTTCTATTTTAAATGAGAAAAAAAAGTTTTTTAATTATAATTTCATTGTACCTGTATTCTTTTTCCTAAACAATTAATTTTATTATTTCTAAATTGGCGTTTTATGATGTGAGCAAAAAAAGCATCCTAAAAAAGTAATTATTAAACAATGTGTAGATCTTTTTGGACAAACGACGTTTGTCTATTCATTTTTTTTCTTACTTTGTGTCGCTTTTTGCAGTTTAAAGAAATTGTAATCTAATTTAATAAAATTAAAACAGAAACTACGCATCCTATCAAAAAGTGGTTAATAAAAAATCTCTAGGTGTTTTTTGGGCAGACAATTTTTGTCCATTAATCTTTTTTCGTAGCTTGTGTCGTTGTTCCATACAATTTTACTTTTCATTTTTTATAGTGTTCCTTATGAATAAAACAAAAGTACGCGTTCTATTAAAAAATTGTCTATTATTTTTTTTCGTAAGCTAATCTAACATGTTAGTTCTTTTAAAATGATGAAATTTTACAAAAATCTGATACCTTCTGTAAAAATGTAAAAAAAAATTAGTAAAACTCTACAAATTCAATTTTCAAAAAGTCAGTTGCTGAAAATTATTTAAAAATTTCTAATTAAGTTGCAAATAAATGACTATAAAAACTTTCCGAATTAAAAAGTCTGATAATAAGACGCACCTAATACGTTTTCAGTCGTTTATCACACACTGAAATAAATATACTTTTTAAATTAAAGAAACCTCTTTTATCATATAATTTTATTTCGTTAAAACAAAGTAATACTTCATAACATTTTATTGTTACGAATCGAAATCGTGTAATGCATTAAAATATATTAAAGTCAAATTCAAAGCAAAATGATATGTTTTAGTATTTAAATTTAACAATTTTTTACATTCTTTTTAAATCACTGAAAATTATTCAAATCTATTTCAAAAACCCTTAGTTAGTTTAAATAATTTAGAACCTTTTGAAATCTTATATTTTTCAATCATACATTAAAATCATTGAAATTTTCTGATATCCATTCTAATTATCAAAATCAATTAAAAATTTCGTGCAATTTTTTGAAAAATACCATAAAACATATTTTCAACATTTTCTTGAAATATTTTTAAACCTCCTGAAAATGTTTATTGCTCTTGAAACTATCTTGAAACTTTTAAAACTAAGAAATTGAAAATTTGAATGGTCAAAACCCATAAGGGGCTAACCCAAAAAATGGTCAAAAATCACTTTTTTGGCTTTTTACATTATTTAATCTGTTCTAAGTGCCGTGTTTTCTCAGTAATTAAAAAAATGAATTTAACAATTTTTAATAAAATAACAAAGTTGCTTAAAAGGCTATTAAATATACTTTATACTTCAAATTTTTAGAATTAGGCATCCAAAACTTCTTAATTTTCACTTCAAATTTTTTAAAAGGTCAACCTTTTCAAACGAAGACTCAATTAATTAATTAATCAAGTGAATCGATTTCAAATTGAAATCAATTCAAAGGTGTTTAATGTTTAAATAGTTTTTTTGTTCACATTTTTTTAGCTAAAAATATAACTATATGATTTTCTGAGTATTCAAAAATTTGGGCTGAAATTTATTTATGTTGTTTAAAATTATGTTATTCTAGGTAGAACACTAATTCTATTATTTAAAAGTTCACTTTTCAGTTAAAAAGTAAGTACTTTGGCTGCAACGTCAAGGATTTTGTTTTAAAATCATTTTAATCAGTTTAAACATTAATTTTTTTAAATGAAAGTTTTTCTAGTATCTTTTGAGTTGAAAATCTATCGTTTTGCTCGAAAATTTGATTACATTGTGTTTAAAATATATTGCTTTAAATAAAAATCAAACTGTTTTATTTTCTTTTGCAAAGTTATCGCCTTAAGTTAAAAATGTATTAAATTTGGTTGGAATGTGTTCTCTTCAAAATTTATAATTTTTTTTTTGTAGAAATTTTATATTTGTATAGGAGGATTTCTTTTGGGGTTGTTGAATTTAATTTTCGCAATCAAGGTTTTATCGACAGTTTAAAGTATGTTGCTGACTTGATTAATTTTTTTTTTAAATTTTTAGATTCTTTAATTTAGTTTTTGTGATTGCTAAATGTTACTGCAGAAACTTAAAAAATTAACTAGTGTTTTAAATGAGCTACGAAAGGTTCTTGATTTTCGATTAATATTATTGCGGTAATTTCGGTATTAAAACAAGTCTTTGGAACGTGTCTGGATTAATTATTTCCCAACTTCAAATTGTTTTGGATGTTTTGGTTTAAATAATTTACAAAGTTTTTAAAAAAATTTTTTTAAATATGTAATCTGTGTTTGTTTTTTGTATTTGTTAAATATTATTTTGGGAAATAGTATATGGAGTTGTTTTTAGGAAAGAGACTGGGCTCACTATTTTTTATTAGAGTTTTGTGTGGCCGCTTTATTTGGGACAATATTTGTCTAAACTAAAGGTATGTTGTTTAAAGCTGTTGAATATTACTGTGGAGATAAGAACATAAAAAATTGTCTTTGAATGGTGACAGAAAGATTATTTTGAATTATTTTTGTTGATTTTAGTTGAAAGACGCTGAAATGGGTTTGTCTAAATGTACCAGCATTTTTTGATTAGCACTTTGGTGTTACAGATATAGTTTGGAATATTGCTACGTTTACTGTTTTTCTTCTTTCATTTGGAAATTCGTAGGCCTCATTTGGTGAAACCTGCATAAATCATGAGCTTCTAAATAAATTAATTTAATTTAGAGAATTTAAGCAGCACGCCGGAAAGTATATGTACATTATGTACATGTTTCATGAATATCGGGATTTAGACACAAAAACTTCTAAAATTTAATTGGGTGATAAATCTTGGCGATATGATTCATTTTATGATGTGAAATAATAATTAACTCATTGCCGTGGAGCTTTTAAATGAATTTACTTAGGATAAATGACAACAGGTAAAAAGTGAAGAAGGAGGAGTGGAATTTTCGGAATAGCGATAGGGTGGGATCTGGGAAAAGCAGATCCCTGGTTTCTATATAAGTGAATATCTTCCAAACAGTTCTCCTTTACCGGTCAGAAAAGTCTTCGAGAATAACTTTTTATTTCCCTTTTCTTGGATCTACTTCGCAGCAATGAGGACTATTATTCTATTCCTTAACTACATGGCTTTCATCTTTTCAATCAGTAAGTGTGATATAATATCTAATATCTATAAAATGAAGAGACCTGCAACTTAGCATACTTATGGAAGTTCACAGTTTTTGACCAATCGGCACAAAATTTTGCTCACTTTAATCATTAATTAATATCAGCAAACGCTAAAATTAATTCTTAAAAATATTCTCAGTCGTGTTTCAATTGAAAAATCTATACACGTGTTTCTGAAAGTGTGAAAACTCATCAAATCAACAACAAATATCACTGATCACTTAGTGAAAATATATTATTTATTCCGAGCTATATATGATATATTTCAATTTTATTAATATGACAGAAATATAAGATTTGGCAAGTAGAAGAGATTGATAAAACACGCGACTGTGTAATGTTTTCAACTTTATCAAAAAGATCAGAATTATTTACAAGTTAAGTAGCAGCGGTTTTTATGAAAAAATTAAAAATCAATTTTCTCAAAAATTGAAATTTTAAATTTAAATTTAAGTTTGTTAACAAATTTCTTTTGAACTCACGCTTTGAAAATGAAGATATATTGTATGCTTGATAAATAACTTTGATAGCCAGGAGAATTTTTTTTTATTCCAAACGAATTTTCTATTTTTTCTTAAAAGCAATGATAGATACGAAAAAATGTTAAGATAGAAGTTTGGACGTTTAAAAAAGTTCTATGAAAAACGCCTCTTGTTCTCTTGCGATATTTGCTTTAGTTTACGAAAATAATTCAAAAACTAAATTTTTAAGGCAAAAAAATTCTCTTGACTTAAAAAATGGCTTAGCCCGCATGATGCTGCTAAGATGTCATTCTTTTGTTAGAAATAACTTAAAAAATATGTTAAAAAATAAAAAATGTATCGTTAAAAAAAATCTTTTTTAGTATTTTCTTCAGATTTTGAAAACACGAAAAAGGTACAATTTCGTAGAAACCCCACCTTCTTTATTTCTCTAGATATATTTTTTAAAGTTTTTATTAATCAAAGAAAAACATCTGAGCTAAATATCGCAAAAGAACAACATGTATTTTTCGTATCACTTTTTTAGACGTGCAAACATTTATAGTAACATTTTTTCGTGTCCATCATTGATTTGAAGGAAAAATAATAAAATTCATTTGTAACAAAAAAAATCTGCCCGCCTGGCGGGCAGTATCATCGAGCGCTGCGCGCGCAGCTCGCTTCGCTCGCAAGTTTGAGCGCGCCTAGGGCGCGCGAAGTTTCAATCTCGCGTTTCGCTCTCGGTAATGGGTTACCTCGCGCTTCGCGCTCTGGTATTTATTCTTTGCATTTGGAATGATTGAAAACAACTTTATCAAAAAGATCTATTTTAGATGGCAGTATTTATATGCATCTTTATATTCTGAATTGTCTACTTAATTAAGTATAGTCAACGATTAAGTTTCTCAAAGCTCTGTAGGCTTTGACGTACACATTCTGATCGTGATACTCGCGCTGCGCGCTCGATTTCCGACAGACATTTGTAAACAGGTTTTGTTGAATTTTTTGGAATTTTTTCCGCGTAATTTTCGTCGTACTTCCACACATTTTTTTATTTTATTTATTTTTTTCAACGTTATTTTTCACGAATAAAACAAAAGGTACGCGTCCTATCAAGAAGTGATTCTTAACGAAATTGTAGATCTTGTTTGTCTACAAAATGGAATTTTAATTTTTCATTATTTTTTTGTGCAATCAAAATTTGAAAGTTTCGATTTTTGAAGAAAATCAAAAAATTTGTTATGATTATCTTGTAGATCTTTTAAAAAGAATTTTTTTTCTTTTCTTGACTTTTTTTATATCGTGCATTTATTGGCTTATAATTTTGATTTTCGGTTGATTTAAAAAATTTTGAAAACGCTATACCTCTGAGAATTTTCTTTTGATCGAAAAAAATCCTGGAGATAAATTGTTTGGTCTTTTAAGGAATGTAAATATCCATACATAGAATTTTTAAATTCCGAAAAAAGTGGTCTAAAAAATTTTCAAAATGCGCTCACTTTTTGAATTTTTATCAAAAATGACTGTTTAACGAACTAGTCTTTTCTTTTAGGACCTAAAAAAAGTGTGCCAAAGATGGATTTGATTCGTTCATTTTTTCGAGAGTTATCGTGTTTACGGACGGACAGACAGACAGACAGACGACATCGTGAAAAACCTGATTTTCAGATTCAGGAGCTCTCGAAACGTGGAGATCCGTTGGAAAACTGTGATGTCAAACTTTCGACAATTCTAATACTTTCTCAATCATAAATGATGAGAATGTAAAAATTCTCCTGGCTACAATAATTATTTAGCAAGCATCCAACTTACAAATATCTTCATTATCAAAGTATTATCTTAAACAAAAATTTATAATAAATTTGAAGCTCGGTTTTTAGAGAAAATCAAGGATTTAAGAAAAAATGAGGTTTTTTGAAAAACAAAGCACAACATTCAAATACGTATAACGTTTTAGAAAAATTTTGTCGGGAAATCGTGAAAATACATATCGCCTAATTTCTTCTAAGGTACAACATATTTTTCCCTCGAGAGATTCTGCGTTTGCAAACGTAGTGCCCTGCATAATTTAAAATGGATTCGGTCTTCTGTTTCTGAAAAAAATGTGGAAAGTCCATTTTATTAAAAGAAACTGCTCCTGGTTTTAGTTGAATATTTAACTATTCTGTTGAAAATTTTGTCTTGTGGTTTGATTAAACTATTTTGGTTAAAAGTTAATTCTCCTTATTAAAAATGTCTAGTATGATACTTCAGGTTACGAAGTAAATTAAATTGGTTATTAATTAAACTTTATAAATAATATTTTACAGAAATGTCGATTGTTTCATCTTTCACAAACCTTAGGCTTTATCCTAAATCTTGTTTGTTGCAGTTTCATTAGTTATACCTCATAAATAGTGCATTCGCTTCAGAGTTCAATTTATTTATATTTGGTTAGATTGCGAAAATTTGTGGAGCGAGTCATAATATATAACACTCGCCTAAAATCTATATACATTTTTGAATGTTTTTGTGATGGTGAACTGGCCTATAGTATTGGATTGATTATAACAAATGTATAATTATTTTACCTGATAATCATCTCGTTCAAATGACTTAGCCTATAGGGCCATATGATGATAATATATTCAAAGCATCAATCATCAACTACTGTGGAAAATTCATAAATTTTGGTTTGTTTGCAATAATATAGATGCTATGCAAAGAGAAGATGAACGACCTCTAACAGCTGAAGATTTTGATAACATTGGTCCAGGAAGTCAAATTTCTATAATGATTAGAGGTAACCGCTATGCTGAACATGGAGAACTTTATGTGTCTCGTATTGGCAGCCAGTTTGACAGGACGTACCGCCAAGATGTACCTGAAGGACTAGAGCGCGTACATGTAACAGTTGTTGATCCTGGTCGCGATGGTCAGATAAGAAGAAAAAATCATCATTTCGCTGCACGGCTACATCGAAAACCTAATGGCGGAAGGCAAAGGAACGATGTGTCCCAGTGTTTTATAAAAATTGGCGGTCATGTTTATAAGGCACGACTATCACTGGATAGGCCAAATCTAAATGATTCACTCAGTCTAGTCACTATGCGGGGTGAATATTTGCCGAATAACTACCAAATATTCAGGGGGCTATTGCACGTCTTTGTACCCCGCCCGCCCAATGAAGATGATTATTGATTTCAAAAATAAAACTTATTATGAGAAACTACCCAATAGGACATCTTGATATTAACAACAATGTTCATACGGAAATCTTCTATTATGTTATTTCTCAATATAAAACCTAATAAACACGTTTAGATAAGTATCATCCAAATGTTTCTTATTAGTATTTTTAATTGGGCACGTTTTGTGACTAATTTCAACAGGATTTATGAGGGAAAACCTATTGTTTGAGATCGGTTAGTGTGAAGTTATGCTTTCAAATAAATTCCTATAAATTTCATATAAATATTGAATTTTATTTAATTATCGTATAATTTTTTCAAATAAAAATAATATTCTTCTCATTAATGAAATGTAACACATGTAAAATGTAACTCACAAGGAAGGGTCCACAAATGTCCGTCGACGATTTTTAAGATATGTTAATATGTTGTAGCACTCAAAGAGATAATAAACTGGGCTATATTTTCATAGGTCCGTTTGCGCTTTCAGGGGACAAAATACACCCCGAAATTTTACCCCTAGAAATCTTTTTTTTTTAAGAACTCACAAACGAATAAAGATATCAAAATAAAACCAAAGCCTAAATATTTGGAATAAAAATTTCTATGAAACTTCCCATTTTTCATTTTAAGGGTAGCAACCCCTATTTTAGAAAATCGAAGATCGTATTTTTTTAAACTCCTTTTCGGTTAAAATAAAATAATAGCCTATGTTATATTTCTTTTGAAAATACTCTATGTTGTAGCATTTTAGGAAATAAGAAAAAAATATTTTTTTAGCTGATATTAACTTTTAGGGGGCAAAATTAATCCCTGAAATTTACTCCCGCAAATAATTTTTTCAGTAGCTCTCAAGCGAAAAAAGATGTCGAAATAAAACTAAAGCCAAAATATTTGAAATCGATAAGTCTATAAAACTGCCTTATTTTCGTTTTTAAGGGTTGCTACCCCTATTTTTCAAATTTGAAATATAATTTATTAAAGCTATTTGTTGCTTAAAGACATATAACTATTTTTATAATTGTTTATAAAATACTCCGAATAAATTTTCAAAAATAATTTAGCCGTAATTTTTTTATTTTATTTTATGAACACATACGCAAATAATAAATGCTTTATTATTCATTGCAACTAATTATAAACTCTGAATATTTACCATAATACGGTATCTTTCACTAAACAAAATTTCTTGTCAAAGTTACTAGACGCGTCTGGTTAAAAAATTTGTAGTTATTTTAATCCGAAATTATGGTTAATATGACTAGAAAAATCTAGTTAATGAACTCTGTTAGATATTTAAAGAAAATTTTGAGGTAAATATAAAAAATTTGAAATTGCTTTGTTATATTTTCAGATTTTAAAACCGCAAAATCTAAAAACATCTAATTTATCATGTTTCAAAGCGCTAAGTAACAAATAGGAAAAAATGAAAGTCATGCCATAATTGTTAAAGAAGTAATCACAAAATGTAAAACGTCAACACTTTTTTATACGTTTCATAGATTGTTTAATTACGAAATGCAATAAATAAATAATTTCTTATGAGATTTATAAGCGCATTATGAGCATATTGAGCATTATGAGCGCGCCAAATTTTTTGGGGGAGGGGGAAACAATGTTTAATACGGTTCGAACCGTGACGTGAATATTTTCTTCACAACACAGGTTTTTGACTAGGGGAATGAAATAATAATTTTAATGTTAATTTTTTTATCTACATGATCTATATTCAATATTTTTTAAATATTGATTTGAATAAAAAAAATATCTAAAAGACCTGGTTTCGAAGCCAGCGAAGCTTGGAGAGAATGTTTGCACAATTTTTAAATCCATATTTTAAAAATATTGATTATAGACCATGCAGACAAAAAAATTAACATTGAAATTATTATGGCATTCCCCTGGTTAAATATCTAACATAAAAAATAAATTATCCTGTAAAGTTAAATAACTGACCTCAATGTTTCTTTTCCAATAAACAATCGCTATATTATTTATGATTTTTCAATTATTTTATGTATTTTTATTCATATTATTATTACTATATATATTTATTTAAAACATCAGAACTATTGTTTTTTTTTATTTTTGTCCTTGCGGTCTACTGTCTGAAGCAAAACCAAAATAAAATTTAACACGCATGCGCGCAGTGTCCTACCCCAGAAACATGCATTTGACTCATCCAAGAAATATTGCGTGCGCATAAAAATTGATTTTTTACATATAGTTAATGTGAACATTAAAAAGCATGAATGGTCATATTAAATTAACTAAATTCTTTACACGCAGATATTTATTATTTTTCAAAAATATTTTGATAAAATAATGAAAATTCACCGGAAGGATAGCATGACATTTTATTTTTGACAGCTCTCAAGTGATTTCCGGTCACATCCAGAAATAAGCTTAAAAACATAATTTTCTTTATAAACCACTACGAAAAAGCTCATCAATTTGTCTAAATTTTACTTCTATTTGTGAAAATCCAATACTCCAGTTGGTACATTTAAGAAATAATGCATTGTATACATTTATTATTTAATAAATAATTTGTTTTTTTAATTGAAACGTTTTCATTATCTTCTTCCTCATTTATTATTTGTCTTTGCATTGGAAAAAATGGATTTTAGACCTAGGCGCATAATAACCGAATAAAGAAAATTTAGCTTTTTATCCTTCCCGCGCAGCAAACAAATTTCTATAGTTTCTCACCATCACCGTTTGGAGCTCTGGAAAGTCACACGTTTCTTAAATTATATCAGAATATTGTCAATATTACAATATTCCACCACATTTCAACTTCTTCATAATATTTTAATGCGATAATACCATCCAATAATAATAAGCATTATATTTTTTTAACTGCTCTAGAAGCAGAGCTTGATAATTTACTAAAATACAAGGAACATCAAGGAATATGACTTTATCATATAATTTCTCGAATAATCTAAATACATGCTTTACTGCATAATCGATTAGAGAACGAGTTGTGATAGAATTAAAATCGTCTGGATATATGTCTCATTGTATCTAATTGTTAAAAAATTGCTTTTAGTAATTCAGAAAATGATTAAATTTTCGCTTATAAATCCTGCGAACTTCAGCTACAAGGCTTAGAATAAAATAATAAATTTACAGAGAATGATATTTTTATTTAAGAAAATATTTTTCTGAATAAAAATCGGAATAAGAAACATTTGTATAAGAGACTTTTTTCACGGTAACTGTATAGAAACAAGATTTTGAAAGTAGTCTGGTAATACTTGTAGAACCCACCTGGGAAGGGGCAGTCTCTGGTCCCAAACTTCTAGCTCCCCGGAATATCTTCGATAGGTGTTGGGACCATATTCACCGCGTACAAAAATTGTATTAGGTAGTATATTAACTATATTTTGATCGTCAGGTGATAGAATTGCATAATAACAATGATTATGGCCTTTTAAAAAAACCAGGGATTCTGAATTATTGTGACCTTCGTCATTAAAAGTTGAGCGCGGTCCGAGTTTCGCAGCGAATTGATAACGATTCCGGTATTTCACACGACGCTTGTCAGCGTCAACGACTGTCAAATACACACGTTCTGGTCCGAGTGGTGATCTTCGAGAATTATGCATCATCCAACTATCCCAGTGCACAGAAGACTTTCTGTATAATTCTCCATGTTCAACATAGCTTCTACCTTTAATCATTACAGAAATTATGCTTCCTCGACGAATGTCGTCAAAATGTTCAGTTTGTATTTCTCCACCTCGTATTTCCATTGAATCTAGTTTATTCAGAAAAAAAGAGATTTATAAATTTTTTTATTACAGCAGGAAAATATCTGTTTGAAATCTTCGTAAAATTATGTTTCGTATTTGGGCTTATTATAACATTAGAGAAAAAGTAATTAATTATCAGCTTTCCGCTGATTAGTGTCTTTAGCCTTTTAAACGGAATGATTATCAAACGAAGCAATTATATATTTGGTATATTCAATAAAATACTATTTGCCAGTTTCCCCACAAAAAAACCAAGAATGCACCTAGATTTTATTCAAGTGCCAGAAATTATGACCCGTTGCACAAACCACAAACCAAATTCACGTTTTATAAAGAGTTGTTTGTCGTATCCGCACAAAATGAAAGGGTTCTAATGCTTGCGTATTGAACCTAAACTCTCTTTTTCTTCAAGCTATAATATAATAATATAATATAATAATGTTGGACTTTGAAGCATAACAGTGGCGTTAGGGTATCAGGTCCATCATTACAAACTGACAAGAACATGGAGGCGCATGCGCGATCACAAAGCGAGGAATACTAAATAGTAGAAGCTGGTCATAAAGAATGTTCCACAAGAAAATTTACGCGTTTTCTCAGCAAATTTTAAAGATATTTTCCTTTCTTTTATGACACGCGGTATATGGATACAAAACCCGTCGATAACCGTCCAGTAGGGAGGATACAATCATCGTTGCAATGTTCAAGCGCAGCTCAACTCTCCGGCTGGGTAAATCCAAATTCAAGCTAGCCGAGAAGAGACTACAAGTTAGTTGACAAAAATTTAAGACGAAAATTAGCTGAAAAGAAAGTGCAGTACGAGGGTAGTTCAATAAGTCCTTAGAATGAAGTATAAAAACAATTTGTTCTGGGTACATTTTTTTTTATTTTTCAACATAATCTCCTTGGAGCTCTATACACTTGGTCAATCGCTTTTCAAGTTTTTTGAATCCTTCAGAAAAGTGCGTTTTCGGAAGT
>NC_046658.1:151186914-151197694 GCF_010883055.1 Belonocnema kinseyi
TTGCGTCTGACCATCGTCTTCATCCAGCAAAGCCTGCAATTCGACGTCCTCAAACGATTTCGGTGGTTTGCGGCGGTCAGCGTTTCTCACATCAAAATTGCCCCTTTTGAAATTGTTAAACCACTCATTACACTGCGTTCGACCAAGAGCATGCTCTCCGTAAGCTTCGACAAGCATTCGATGAGATTCTGTCGCCGATTTACGCAAATGGAAACAGAAAATTAATGCTCCCCGCAAATCGTTGTTTGAAGGCACGTATTTCGACATTTTCAAGAGCGAAAAAAATCACGATGTCATATGAAACTTAAAATGTTTGGTATTGGATATTGTTGACATATGACAATACGCCAATTAGCACAAATGGTAAGTTCCGACAGTGCCTACAAGTGTGCCTACTGCCCGCTAGATGGCAATACCGGTTTCATATGTATACACCTGGTATCTACAAATCATCTGGATATAACCACAAACATCTATTATCTTACCTTAAAAACCTGCGGGCTCGTTTGATGGCACCACCGTCGATTATGCGTCTGCACTTCTAAAGCATTGAGTCACCACAGCCTGCCCCTGCTCTCAGAGGTTCACATGCAAAAAAGGTTTGACATGGGCTACGGAAAATGTTTGATTCTGCGCACTGTTGTTCCAAAAAGGAAAAAAAAGGTTTCCTTCAATACTCTTCAAGTAAACGCGTAACTTTTCTTGTGGAAGAGACAGTGGCATAGGCTCAGAGATTCTGCTTCGCGCCTAACACTCATTCCGAAAAGATTTCCCGCATCATGAAAAGACGATGCTCTCATCCTTGCTATGTTATATAGTATTTCACACTATCCGACTAAATTTATATTACTTGAAATATGATACGACACAGGAAGCATCAAAATAAAGTCTTAAATTAAGATAATTAACATTATACAAAGTAGTTTAATAAACAAAATAAAGAATTTACAAGCAAACAGTTAAACCCTGACCCAAAACCGGGGTTATTTTCTTTTCATAAAATCGAGTTTCCAAACACTGTTCGATAACGGAAGATGAAATACAATTTTGAATTCATATTTTTATATCAAGAAAAGCTCCTTATAAGAATATTCTCGTTTTTTAGTTTTATATTGCATCTTTTTCGAAACAAAATCGAAAATTATATTTTCTAGAAAACAATTCTCTCAGTCACGAAAATGGCTGAGCCTGAGGTTGAGTTAGCATAAAACTCATAGGACAACTTTTTCAAATTAGCAAATTTTCTTTGAAAATATAGAATAAATTACAAAAAGTTCGGATTTTGCCGAAAATCTTGTGTATTTTTTTCATCAGTTTTAAAACCTGAACAGAAGATTTTATAAATAACTCCAAATTTGTATACCTTTAAATATATTTTGTTATGTGTGCTAGTATAAGTACACCAGACTTGAAAAAATAATCCTTTTATAGCTGAAGTAGCGATAACTTTATTAATTTATTTAATAAGTGTGTGTTAACAAAATATTTTGTTTTACAATTTTGTGAATGAGATGATAAAAAATAAGACATTTGTTTTAATGATTTAGTTCAGTGTCAGTGGCTTTAGTTATTGATCAATTAGTAAACTGTTATCATGTGTGGTCTGTTAAATTTAATCGAATTTTCTGCTATTTATGGAAACAGGAAGGCACGTATTAAAAATATTTTTTTCTGGTCAGTAAAGAATGGTAAAAAAGATAAATTTACTAGTTTTGTAATGTCCTCTTTATTTTGTTTTACCACATCTGCCAATGACATTCGTTTGTCACAAAGTAAGGCGCAATCAATTGCTGTGGCAAGAAATCTAATTTTTCCATTTTGATTTACTTCTTGTATTTATAATTACCAAAATCTCGCTTTCTATTTATTTCAGTCAAGTTCAAAATGCTACACAAAAACGTTTTTGCATCGAACTCTTCTACTTGCCACGTTTCAATTTTTTGTTATATTTCTAAAATAAACATATTTTCTTTACAGTCATAAATACTTATTATATTTCTCACTGCGAGAGTAGCAGGATTTGTTCTTAATTGGTCAAGTTTTTCACACTTTTAGGGATAATTTTGTCGATTTTGCAATAAGCTGAGCTGAAAATGTGTTTTACAACTTATAAATTTGGTTCGGATCCCAGTTAAATTAATCCTATAGAAATGTGTCAATATTGAAGTGTATAATTCCTACAACTTTTTTCCACTGGATCCAAATTCAAAAGAAGAATCCATTCTTAAAGTCAGATTTTCTTTGAATAATAAGAACAATAATACTTTTTAAGGACTTCGAAGCACTTTTAATACCAGTGTATCACAAATTTGTCCCTCAGCGGGCAATTTTACTGCAACATCCGTAATAGACAATATAGAAAGTATAAGAAAAATACTTATAGAAATAATAATAATAATACCAATACGAAAAAATCTACTGGAAGGTTAATATTACGTATATTACATCGTACTTACTTATTAAAAAAATAAAACTTATGCATGTGAGGAATAGAATGAGGACCTCCATTGTTGGATTGATAAAGAACTGGAAAGTAATTCTTGTATATTTTTCTCAAAGGTAACTTTGCAATGTTTGGGTGCTGTTCACTGATATAGTAATCAGGGGGCAGATTTTCCCACTTATCATTTCTAACATTCCACTCCCTCCTCTTTCCTTTGCACCTGTCACAATTTTTTGTAATAAAAGAGTTTAAGTATTCAACGGTAACAAGTTTTTTATATTAGATCTTACAATTTTTTACATCGACAAGATTTATCGCCCATTTGGCCTTCAGATATTGCCGCGTTTAGATTCAACACGTCGTAAGTCAACATGTTTTCACTTCCAACTCTCGATATTCTTGAAATATTTACTATATATACTATTTAACGTTTTGTATAGCCATAGTTTTGGACTACATTTGCTTCAGACATTAATGTATTTTAAAAGATATATTTTTTATTCTAAATTTTCAAAAATGTTGACAAACAGCTGCAGGAAATTTTTGACTGGTGTTAGAATTTTTTGTTGGATTTAGGACCAATTTTCCTAATATTTCAAGCGAAATTTCAAACCGACGGGCCCGGCGTTTTCCGAATGGCATTAAGTTTTTCTGGCTTCAAATAACCCTATTGAGCATTTCTCTAACCCAAAATTAATTTCAATCTCCTGAGTGTATCTTTCGACAATCCCTAGAGCTACCTCTAGTTGCTTTTTATTTTTCGCATAGATCTTGAGATCGTTAACGTGAAATACATAAGTGACCTTGAGCTTTCGACTACTACATTTCCCGCAGAAGTACATTTGCAACGGCAAAGTGCAAGAGATAGTGGAAATAATGTGAAGCAAAAGAGGAGTGGGCTTATGTTGTCGCTTTAGCGGAAACCTCTTTGAAATGTAAAATTTTGAGTCATCACACGATGTTTACCAAATTGAATAGTTCGATAGTTCGCGATCTGTACATTTTTCCCAATCAGCATACATTTCTCTATGCGCTTCACGATAAGTAGATAGACCTTAAATCTTTTAACACTATTAAAAGTCTGAGGGAGTGTAAATCGAAAGCTTTCCAGTAGTCTATCCTGGACATCGATAGGTAGCGCTAGTAGAATAATACACCTTAGAAGACAAATCTATCGATGAACAAGTTCTACCAACGGAAGTTATCTGGGGTAACAATTTTGAATTCTGAACTAAAGAACTCTAATTCTAATTCTGAATCTTAAGAACTAGAGTGCTTAGAAATTCTTACATTCTATTTATTCTTCACACAAATAAAGAAAAGTAGATTGCCGAATGTAAGAGTTGATTTAGTAAAAAGTTAAAAATATTATATTTACAATGAGCCATATAAATTAAAAAGATGTTTAATAATTTCTGAAGTGTACTTTCAAAAATGTTAAAAAAGCTTCGTATTTACGGCAATTTTCTTCAAATCCAGAGAATGGCAGGAAAAGAAAATACTACTCCAATTATAACGATATTGAAGTTTCAAGAACGTTATTATAATCGTTCATTATTGATTACCGGATTGCTTCAAATTTATTTGTTGTACTAGGTATTCAAATTAATTCGATTATTAGACTTTCTTAATAAGGCAGATAAATTTGCAGAGTGAAGAAGGGGGATATTCAATCTCAATGTGCGAACTTTCAACCTTTTTACATAAAAGCGTTAAACGTTTTCTCCCTCACAATTTCTAAGAATTTCCGCAATCTCCTAGGTTTTTCTCTTGTGTGATAATTCTCTTCGAAATGATCTCGCTTTTTTTAAGCTTGCACAAATTACACTGCCAAAATACTCAGAAATATTCTCATGTGTAATGTATATGTCAAAATAAAACTGATTCCTCCTAACTTTTTCTGAGAATTTCTGCATTTGCCCAGTTTTTTAAATCTTTTTTTCATTTTTTTCTGGAATTAAAATGTTTTTCTTCTTGAAACTCTCTCAGAAATCTTCTTGCCAAAAGAAGTCATGCAGGAGAATGAGCTTATCTTATGCCCTAAACATCACTCTTACTGGAAATGTCGAATAGAGAAGTTTCTTCCTCGTGCGATATTAATAAAGAACGAAGTTCAAAAAGGTTTAAATTCTCTGCTTTTTAATTTATTTAATAACCGATTTCTAATAGGTTATGGACCCAGATCTCTCAGATGCATATACACCAGGAAGTACTGCAAAATCTATTCTGAAAAGTTTAGATGCTATTTATGAAAGAAGTAGTGCTGCTACTGAAATTTTTGTTCGTAATCGATTTTGCAGATTAAAAATAAAGTGTGACACATCATTGAAAGGCTAAAGTGCCTACAGGCCAAAATAGGAGAGGAAGAGGCTTACGATTAGTGTTGCCGCTGATCTAGAAATCCCGAGAAACGAGGCGAGACGGGACGAGACATCTGCTTGCCTTGTTATTTCTCGTCTCGTTTTGCCTCGTCTCGTGGTGTCCTACCTCGTTTTTCGCCTCGGGTTTTCCGAGGAATGCGAGAGATGTACGCTAGCAGAGAGAAAAGCTTGCGGAAGCATTTGGAACATTCTTTTGCCACTCTGACGCGCTAATGCTAATTAGCGTTCTTCAATGTATGCTTAAAATCAAAATATTATTATATAATATATTTTTTGGCCATTACTGATTCATTTAATACAAAACACGACCATGTTATGACATTTTCAAAGATTTGAATTCATTCTATTAGTATGCTATGTTTTTAATATGTTCTGCCAATTATAACAGAATATATGAAACAGAAAGTTGAAAAGGTATGCATATTTTTAAGTCCTTTGGAGTTTAACGAATTGAACACTAATTTAATCTTTTATATTTTAAATTACAATTTAAAGATGTTGTGGCTTCTAATTTTAATGTATAGTAAGACCTAATTAGTAAATAAGTCAGTAATAATACTCATATAAACTGGCATGATGATACCAAAATTGGTTTTTATACATCACCTCTACAAAATTGATGAATGTTTATTTGCATATTCATTTATGAAGATAAAATATGTTATAAATCAGAAACGCCTTAGCTCAGAACGAAATACCCTTCGTTTTAGATCATTTTGTTCCCACGACGTTGAACAAGAGAAATTTTTTTTAATACGCCAGTAGATTTTTTGACTTATATATTTACGATTCATTTTTTTATTTTACTACATTTGACATAAAACATGATACTTTTTTTTATTGGTAAAAACTTTTAGAAAATTAGCGAAATTGAATTTTTTGTGATACTCTTAAAGATATTTACAAAACCCAATCAATTATTTGAAATATTTGTGAAATATTTTATAAATCTGTTGTAATAATTAAAAAAACATGAAAATATTTTTAATGTTTGTGCAATTTGTTAAATAGATTAAAATCTTTGTGAATTCAATGAAATCTTTTAAAGCACGTAAAGTCTATGTTAGATCTGCACATCTGTTCCATTCCTCGGAAAAACCGAGGCGAGACCGAGTTAGGACGAGACGGGACGAGGAAGAAATGGACAAGACAAACCGAGGAATGGGCTCAGGAAAACGAGACGTAATCGAGAAATGAACGAGACGAAAGCGAGCCAGGCTTGGTATTTCTTGTCTCGGACGGCATCACTACTTACAATTCTCATCGGTATTTGAAACAAATAAAAATTATTCGTAGGCAGAATGTAATTATTGTGGACAAAAGGGCCATAGATCAACGACTGTTACTACTATTAGAAAAATCTAGAATACACATAGAAACGAAACAGAACAGTTTAAGAGATTCACACGGCGCAGATACAACCAAGAAAAAAAAATCCACGTGACGAGTAATACGGGATTTGAACGAAACCTTGAAGACATCTTCTACAGCCTGGAGGTTTCTTACAATTTTCTTTAAGATGGGACATTGCAACAGAAGGTAACATGAGTAAACCGAAATTCTTAGAATTGAAAAATAAACATATGGTCATAGATTCAGGTAATTTTGAAAAAGTTGCTCCAACAGATGAATGGTACAAAGCTTGTATCCATGGCAAACCAGGTGGATTGCCATTCGATAAATTAAAAGATAAATCACATCAAAAGACCATTGTTTATAGTTCACGTAGACGTGTGTGTTACAAACTTTCTTTTTAAAATTAACGACAAGAAGTATTACGTATCATTTGATGAATTGATGAATTCACTTATTATGTTACGACATATTTAATTTCTAATAAGTCCAAAGTTTTCTCAGTTTTTAAAAGTTTTGTGGCGGAAAGAAAGAACCAAACGATAGCTGAAAGACCACGCGCAATAATAAATCATGCAGGTCTAGAAAAAGAGTTCTGAAGAGAAGCAGTTCTTAATGCAACCTATTAAATTAACTTAACTCCTAGAAAAGCTCTAAAACTAGATAAAACGCCATTTTACTTGTGGTATAGTCAAAAACCACAACTAAAGTATTTGAAGGTATTCGGTTCGACAGTTTACATTCATAATAAAACCGGGAAAAGAAAATTACTTGAAATCTCGACCAGTGACAAAAGAGTTGAACAAAAAGGTCTGTCGTGAAACTAATGGATCGCACGTATTGTAAAAATCAGTAGAAGTACAAAATAGTAAATCTGATGCCCATAGATAAGAAAGTAATTAAAATCGTGAAACCATTAAATCTGTGATTGAACCAGAGATAAAAAATCAAGTATTAACAAGAAAAATTGGGGATTAGAAGGAGTGAAAGGATTAAACTACACCCTTATATTTATTACGAGGAAAATATAAAATAAAATGATTACCTCTTGTGCGCACAGTCAGTTCTTTATAAAATAACCCCCTTGTTCGAGGAAATAAAAACAATGGACGATATAGTTAAATGAGATAAAGCCATTTACCGTAAAATAAATTCAAAAATAATTAATTAAATTTGGAAATTAGTAACAAAGCTAAGGGAAAAAAACATTGTAGACTGTAAATGGGTATTTACGATAAAAAACGATAAATTTGGGAATCTACTGAAATACAAAGCTCGTTTAGTGACTTAAGATTTTAGTTAAAAGTATTTAATAGATTACAATGAGATATTTGCACCAGTTGCGATAACTTTGAGTTTTAGATTTGTAGTTGAATTTGTGAACCAAAATGATTTGTTATTTCATTACATGGATGTTAAAAAGTCATTGTTAGATGGCGTATTAAAACAGGAAATTTATATGAAAGTTCCGGAAAATGCTAAATGTAATGAGAATGAGGTCTGCAAAATGAATAAAGCTTTGTATGCTCTAAAACAAGCTGCAAGATTCTGGTTTAAAATGTTTAAATAAGCTCTTATAGAAAAAGGCTTCCGAAATTCATTTGTTGATCGTTGCACATATATTTCTGATCAAGAAATATAGTGAAAAACATATATGTGGTATTATCTGTGGACGATCTCGCGATTGCGACACCTGATAATGATACAATGAAAAGTTTTAAGAATTATTCAAGGAATAAATTTTAAATTACAGGTTTAGGTGGTGTTAGATTATTTCTAGAAATTAAAGTTAAAAGAACAAATTGAAAAGTAAAATTGGATCAAAATGCATTTATCAAAAAAGTTTTAGAAAAGTTTGATATGTACAATTGTAAATCTGTAAATACACCTTTCCCAAGTAAACTAGATTATGTAGCTTTAAGTTATGACAAAAAGGATGTAGCACCCTGTCGGGATTTGATTGGGTGTTTAATGTATAAAATGCCTTGTATCAGACTCAATTTAAGTGCAGCAGTAAATATCTTCAATCGATATGAAAATAAATATAACAAACAACTTTGGCAAAATCTAAAAAGGGTTGTAAGATATCTCAGAGATACAGTTGATGTTAAATTTTTTTATGTGAATAATAACTTTAAAGACCTCTTGATTGGTTATGTTGATTCCGATTATGGTGGTGGAAACGAGAGACTATATAATTTAATATTTTGTAAAGTCCTACAATATTAACCTAAACTTTAAAATGTTAAAGTTTCTACAGGGGCCTCCTTTTCAAACTTCAGCCCTGAGAATATTAACGTTACAAGCGATTATCATTTTACCATACTCCTGTATAATTACTCTCCTAATAAAAGTGAAAATCTGTAATAAAAATGATGCAATCTATCCTTTTTTAAAGTGAATCGTTATTATCGCGCTAAATTAAACTTGATATGAGTCACTCAATAATAATTGACATTATTTTGCATTGTTATGATATTGATATGAAAAATTGTAAGATATAAAGTAAACAACTTGTCATGGTTTAATTTTGCAAAGTCACTCATTAAGAGAGACCATGACAGGTGAACAGTGAGGAGTGAGAAGTGGAATAGTACAAATGGAAAGTGATATCTTAGAAAATAAGCCATCCAGTTAGTACATAAGTCAATATCTTTCAAACATTTTACAGTTGCTGCTCAGAAAAGTCTTCAAGAATTACTTTCCCATTATCTGTTGCGGAATCTAGTACGCAGTAATGCAGATCATTCTATTCCTTACCTGAATGATTTTTATTATTTTAATCAGTAAGTGTAATATTTTATATTGACTTTGAAACCTATTCATTGTATTGATATCATTATTATTACTAACCATAATTTTATTTTGGACTTAAAATAAAGTCAAACATGTTCTTTCACGTCATACTCGTGTATATCGGGTATGATATTTTTCTATCTTATTCATTTATTAAACTTGACGTTAACGACGGATTTTCCTTTCGAATGAACGATAAGAAAATTTGATTTCGTAATATTTTTAACTTCTCTCAAATAATATACAAGAACGAAATCGGAATAGAAAAATTTAGAATTATTTGGAAAATGAATTTATTGCACGTACCTTCTTATGTACTAATTTGATTGTGTATCATTTGTAGCTGTGTTGAAATATAATAAAGGGTATATTGCGAAACTTGCAAATAAGATAAATCAACTTTACTTAAATCACGTTTTTACAAGTTTTTGCCTCTAAACAAAAATACAAAAATTACTGCTGTCAAATTTTTAATTTGATCTCCTTCATTGCCGCGATTTTTTTTTAATACGTGTGCTCCCTTAAATACCACGTAATAAATTATAATAGAGCAGACGGGACGAAGGTTCACTGATTGATCAGTAACAAAAATAAGTAAAAGTAAACTAAATTATGTGAATAAATAAATTATTTATTTATCATCTTATTCTTGAAGTTCTAAAAAAATATATTTTTCATTTGCCCAAAACCATTGAGAAGCATTCTTTAAATAAGCACAAAAATAACAAAAATATATATAAAAATGAAGAAGTTGAACTTATCCAATATTCAAGAAAGCTTCTGTTTATGTTTTCAAAGCTTGCAGAAAAAAATAAAAAAAATATTCTGCGAAACCCTACCTTGTTGTAATTTCTGCTACATTTAAAAAACAAATCTGCTAATTTGAAGCGGATACCGTATAAGTTCTATGCTAATTAAAATGGCGGCCTAAGCCATTCTTGTGACCGAGAGCATTACTCTTTTAATTTGTGTTTCGAAAACATTGGTCTAAAGATTGTATTATACCAAAATTTATTAATCTCTTTTTGTTTTTAAATAAACTAGATGCGACGGGAAGAGGATATGAACTGCTACAAACTGAACATTTCGAAGATATTCGTCGAGGAAGCCTCATTTCTGTAATGATTAAAGGTAGAAACTATGTTGAATATGGAGAACTCTACCAAAAGTCGGCTACTCGCTGGGATAGTTGGATGCTGCTTAATAATAAAAAATCGCGACTCGGGCTAGAGCGCGCTTATATAAAATTATTTGATCCTGATCTGCGTCGTCTGCAATATAGGATTATGAATAGTAATAACTTTGCTGCAAAACTCCAAACTCACGTAACGTTTAATGCTCAAGGTCATGAGAATTCTATGTCCCTGGTTTTTATAAAAGGCATCAATCATTTTTATTATGCAACCCTATCAACTATTGATCCAAATATAGTTGGTTTACATAGCAGAGTCTCAGTGCGCGGTGAGTATGGTCCTAATAACTATGAAAGACTTACAGGGGAGCTAAAAGTGTGGGACGACAGGCAACCTCTTCCTAACTGGGTGCTACAAGTACGACCAGACCACTTTGAATTTCTCGTTTCTCTGCATTTGCCATGAAAAAAAGCTTTCATCAAAACTTCTTTTATTATTATTTTCGATTGCACAACAATATTGTAAAATGAAAATATTATTTTGTGTCAATGACTCTTACTCATTCTCGTTTGAATCTCCTTTACGAGGGTGGATTGATAAGTTTCCGGCCTGACCAAGAGATGGCGCCACTAGGCCTACCTTGAGGTGGCGTTCTATAGTACCATCCTTAGATA
>NC_046658.1:151197794-151220761 GCF_010883055.1 Belonocnema kinseyi
GCCTTGGAGGAGATTATGTTGAGAAATAAAAAAAAAAAATTCTTAAAAACGTTGTTTTTCTTGGTCAGGCCGGAAACTTATCAATCCACCCTCGTATATTTATTATATATTTTTATTTCACGAATGTGTATTTATTACATCATTATTATTGAAAGCTGAGGAAGAAATTAACAATAAAGTATAATAATAGTATTGTTAAAACTTGGACTTTATTCAAGCTAAAACAGAGAAAAAAATCAATTTTTCAGTTAAGCGAGAGAATACATTTTTTATTTAGATTCCATAGGGAAACTGACGGAATCTAAACACATTGTGTATAAATTCCAGATATTCCTTTAATTATGCTTGGGAAATTCCTGCAAATCCAATATGAGTGATGCATTTTACATAATTTACGTACAATTAGAACTAGCAGACAATTTTTTTCGTTCATAAGATGTAACTTATCTAAAATATGATGGTTTGAAAAATTAATATGGAATCAAAGAAAAACAAATGGAAAAAAAAATTATTTTTAAGCCGAAGAGAATTTTTAACATAAAAAGGTGAATGCAGAACTAAAAATATAATAGCAGACTTTTCAAATACGTGCAGTTCTCTTTATATTATCATCACATCGACAAGCTACATAAAGAAATTAACTTTATACAAAAATCCGTTGGACTATCTTATTGGGTTCTATCAAAGAAGTTTTTCTAAAATAGAAAAAAGAACAAATTTATTTATAAAATTGGCGAACAGGGACAAATGAGAAAGAGAGAAAAGTCTGTATTTAGATTCTTTATTGTTAAACAAAATTCATGATTTAAATTTTCAAATTATTTCAAAATATTTTTATTCACATATGTATGTTCCATGTGAGATGGAGAAAAACTTAGTAACTGATATGACATCCAGTACAGATTTTAATTTTTCACCACAGTCAGTTAAATTGAACCGAAGAAGAGACATTTTCAACAATTTAGTTAAATCATAAACTAAAACAGATTCAAATATAACAAATAGATATTAAATGTTCATTAAAACTGATACATCTTAAAATTAAAAAGACAAACTTTCTACAATAGAGTGGAATTCTCACTAATTATAAATTTTCCAGTTAAGAAAGAATAAAAATTTTTACTAAGATTTAAAATTTTAAACAAATTGTACAATTTCTCTAAAGAAAGTTAAATTTTTTAGTAAAAAAATATGCAGTCTTAAACAAAAAGTTTACTTCTACCATATTGTTGAATTTTTCACAAAATTCTTAAATTTTTAAGCCGAAAGGTAAATTTGTACAAAATTGTTTCAGTATTTAACCAGTAAAAACGAATTTTCAACACAGTATGTCAATTTGTGTAAAAAAGTAGATGCATTAAAAAAAATTGTTGAATTTCTAAAAAAACCATTCCATTTTATATCGCTAATCACATTGAGAGAAACAACTAAATGTGATTAGCGATATAAAATGGAATGGTTTTTTTAGATGTTGAAAACATTAATCTTTTTGATTCTGATTAGAAGTTTGTTATTATTTTTTCAATGGACTAAAGTAATAAATAATCAAAATAATTTTGACAGATTTATTTTTTTTAAATATAAGATTTCAAAATTTTTTTGTTTTGTTTTGCAGAGAGCAAACTTATACAGTTTGAAGCCTTCGTGGAAATTTAAGCCAGAGTTTTCCGATAATTATTTAGAAATTTATAAGAATGATATTGTTTTGATAAAATAGAAATTTCACTAATTTAATTAGAGAAACATGGTGAATCGAAGATTAGTGAAAAATTATACAGCCACACAAAACAAAATCTTTTTTTGGTTTTGGAGGTTAGACTGTATTTACTGAATGCTTCTGGGGTCGCTGAATATTAATCCAAGGTTCCAACCACTCCAGCAGGTCATAGTTCTGACATAACCTTAAAAAACTTCAAAATTAGTTTTTGAGTCGCAGGTCAGACGATGTGCAAAATTCATTTATATTAATTTTTGGTCAGAATTCCACAAATTCAAATTTTTTGCAAAAAGTCCGGGTAAGTATGATGTACAAAATCCGATCGTGGAACCTCTTGCGGTATATATATGGTAGGGTAGCGCTAATGATAATGTCAAAATTTTAACTTTAAGCTATTCAGTTCTAGCAGGATAGAAAAACTTCCGTGAACAACTCCTCGATAAGAGGATGCACGGTATTTTCCACAGAAATCTGGAGGATTAGTCAATGTCGTGTGAGCCAACTTTTTCTTTCCTTAAAACACCCAGATTTAAGTCTGGTACGGCATTACCCTTAATGTCGTTCCTCTGAATGCTCCTACAGAAATAGAGTCAATTGTCGATAATGGGAAGTGCCACATATACTCGTACTATAACATTATGTTCTTTACTATTGTTTCTGTTACACACTCGAGGCCTGACATGGTTCTTCTTGACATTGAAAAGCGAACCATGTTCGTTATCGAAATTTCGGCACCAGCTGACAAAAATATCATAGCCTAGGAGAATAAAAAGAAAGAGAGGTATAGAGACATTATAAGGGATTTGCGACGATTGTACCCAAAATATTATGTTAAATCAATCGTCCTTATCATCGGCGCTCTTAGAGGTGCCAAGCTTTTGCTGCTGCTTATGATAAACTTTTAAATATATAATTAATTAACATTATATATTAATATAATGTCAATAAATGTGGTTTTAGAATAAATATAAAGTAAAAATACCTAAATAATCTAAAGAAGTAGAAAAGAATAAAAATACTAATCCAATTATACAGATACTGACTTTTCATAACGTTATTACAAAATCCTGTATTATGATTTCAAAACTTTAAGCTTGGAATGTGATTTAAGATAAAAGATTTGAAAATTGTGTTGATTTGTTAAAAATATTACTCAAGAAAGATTCTGCGAAAAAATATTCCTCATGATAGTAGCTGGTCAAATAAAACACTGTTTGTCAAAATATGATTGGTTAATATTAATTCGATATCAGTTATGTTCAATTAATAACAAGGCAATAAAATACTTCATGTAAATCTCGAGTGACTAAGGAATGAAAATCTCAGGCAGACACGGCGTCATTGTTTGATTTTTTCAGGGTTTCTCTGACTAATGTAAAATTATTCCGTAATTTTATAGCCTTGAAGAAACGTTTAGATGTGAAAATCATGCTTCAAAAAATAATTAATTAAAGCTTGAAAAGAATCAGATTATTGTTCTTGTTTTGTTTAGAAGATTAAGGAGATTTTGTCCTGGATATTACAAATTCGTAAAATTTTCATACATTTCTATCTTAGAAGATAAACTTTCCATGCGAAAAAGATGAATTTTAGTCTGAAAATATGTATTTTTAATTGATTTTTTCAACAAATATTTAAAAATTAGACATAATATTTTGAATTTTAACAATATAGTTTAATTTGTAATCAAAATTTTCATTTTTTTAAACAGGAAATACCGATTTTCTATTCATATTGAAGAATGTTTAGCAAAACATTTAAACTCTAAATAAAATCATAAAATTTTTAAGATAATAATTACATTTTTTTTAATTTGTCTTTCAAACATGCATTTGAATTTTTAATCAAAAGGGATAATCGTTAACAAGTACAATAATAGTTGATAACAACCAAGTGAATATTAAAAATTTTTGTAGCTGATATTGCAATATAAGTATATTAAAATTTAACATTCTAAGCAGTCAAATTTAACAGAAAAAGATGTATTTGTAACTAAACTATTGAATCTCGAATCAAATAGGGTTGATTTTTAACCAAAGCTTGAATATTTAATTGAAAAAAATTAAATTTTTCGCCAACAGAGGTGAATTTTCAAACCAAAATATGAAGTTACAGGGTAGCCAAATTAAACTGCAAAGTTTTAAAACGCTGCATTTCTTTAATATAGAATTTTATTTTATTGAAGCAATTAAAAAAATAGAGCATGATCAAAACTTTTTAGAATACTTTGTTAAAAATGTAAAAATTCGATGTGCGGCTATTTGTAGTACCTAGAAACTGAAACAATTTGTCTGAAATGATCTGTAAGTCGTTAAAGAATCACTCCCTTATAGGATATGTAATTTTTGTTTTATTCGATAAAAACAACATTAAAGTTGTAAAAATGAAACTTTTGGACAAACGGCATAAGCAACGAAAAAATATAAATAAACAAAAGTAGTTTATCCAAGAAAGAAAAACAGATTAATAACCAAATCATTTTTGATGAAACATTTGTTTCTGGTTTTAATCCTAAAAAATGCAATTGGAAATAAAAAGACAACTTTCTCAAAAAACGACACAACTTATCAGAAAAATGAATAAACGAAAGTTTCTTATGTAAGAAAGAGCTCGAAATTTGTGTTTAATAATTTTTTCAAACAAAAAATGAGGATATAATATATTTAATATAATATAGTTAAACATAATGTAGAAAATTTGAGATTTCGGACAAAATCTAATGCGAAGCATGACATACTTAATGAGAATGTTTTTCTTAAAGCCAGAGGAGCTTTATCAAAAGAGAATACAGAATTAAAAAATCGTAGTTGTTGTTATTTGGACCTTTAATTTTGAAAAGGCTGTATACAAATGTTAGGGAAATACAAAAAACAGAATGCAAGTTGCTAAAAGTATAAATTCCAGGGACCAATTTATTTCAAACCATAATTTAACACTTACTCAAGTCAATTTGCAACAATTTGGATCGTAATTATTTAAAGATAAAGAGATTCAATGTAGGAAATGTGTCCTAATAAGACACATTTGGACAAGACACTTTTCTAATCATAATTCCTTATCACCACCAGGAAAGCTTTTCTCGCAGAACCCATCTCGGAAGAGGTTCCGTGTGGTGCCAAACTTTTAAAACCCCATGGAGTGCTCGATATTCATTGGGCGTGTATTCAGCAAGTACAGAGACTAGACTGCGAAAATTATCCCTATTTTGCAAAACAGTTGAGAGTGTAGCATGATAAATATGATTGCCTTCTTTTATAAAAACTTTAGATTCTGGATTCTCATAACCTGAGGCATTATACATAAAGCGAGCTTCGAGTTCTGTAGCGAAATACTTAGCATGCCTTTGTGGCCGACGACGGCGATCCGGATCAACAACTGTTACATATGCGCGATCTGGTCCAAAAGGTGGTCTTGCATCACTATCGTAAATCCAAAATTCCTGGGAGGCTAAAGTCGTTTCATGAAGTATTCCACATTCAACATAATTTCTACCTTTAATCATCACAGAAATTAGGCTTTTTGAACGAATGTTGTTGTAATGTGCGCTTGGTATAGATATGTCAACTCCACGTTCCATTGCATCTAGATTATTAAGAAGAAAGAGAATGATGAATCTTTTTAAACTGGAAATACATCTTTTAGAAAATATCGTAAAATTGGGCTAAGAAACTCGTTTTCTTTTGTTGGTGTTTTACAATGAAGTGCAAGAAAAAAATTAATTGAATTATTGATGTTTCAAATATATCATCTTTATTTGGACCTCTTTCCTATCATAAAGTACAAACATATATTTAATTTATAAGCTTTTTTATAAAGCGTGTTTCTTATCTTTTAAACATAATTATTATCAAAAGAAACAATGATACAATTAGTATATTTAATTAAATAAAATTAACCAATTAACCTGCACAAAAAAAATTACAATGATCTTATTCCAATGGTGGATATTGTGACCAGTTGAAGAAATTTTCAGAAACTTCTGAAAGTCAAGTTTTTTAACAGCATTTTTAGATATCAGAACCAGTTTTAGAAACTAAAAATCTGATACGAATGCACTATTTATTCCTTATAACTAACGAAACTGCACTAGCTTGCTATGAGATCAAGTCTACCATATGTGCAAAAAGAATTATTGATATTCCTGCCAAATACTGTTTCCTAATTTGAATTATTAACTGAACTAAATAAATTTATAATCAAAACATACAACTAGAATTTTTAACCAAAGAGAAGCCCTAGGTTCAGCCAACATTAAAAACATAAATAATAAATGGTTTTAAATAATTCAGGTTTGTTTTAATGGTTTAGGTTACTGATGAGTAAGTAAGCTTTTGTCAGGTTTGCTCTGTTAAACCTCATTGAATTTTTTGAAAATTATAAGAGTATTTATAAACTAAATTGCAAATTGAGCATGATTTCAAATATTCTAAGCGGAAATTAATCATCGAACTTATACTGCAGGAACCCATAAATCATCGCCAATTTTGTATTTGTTCATAATTTATATTTTTGTTTGCTATGTGTTCACAATATTTGTTTAATAGATGGAGTTATGCAACAATAATAGGCGGTAAATGTTATTTTAGGGTAAATAAATTACATCATAGAAGAAATAACACCATTTAGTGTTATGGAAAAGACATTTTTGAAAGACATTTTAAGGAAGAATGGATTCAGCTTTTGAAGCAATGACAGTGTCCAATTTCTAACAATTCGAATATTTTCACAATCGTAGATGATGATAATGTAATGAATAATAACAAATTTCTATCTGTTGTTTAAGTGAACTACTTTTGCCAATCAAATTTTTGCGTACCTTTTGTCGTTTTTTCGCAAATTGATTTTTATTTTTCATGACATTTCTATGATCAAAACGAAAACTGCGGTTTCTTTTGAAAGGAAATTGATTAAAGATGGATGGAGTACAATTTTTTTGTTCGAATTTATTTCGTAGCTTGTGTTAGTTTTAAATTCTTAACCTTACTTTTTTGTTATGTATGAAATTGAATAATTGTATTTCCATTTAATTTCACATTTCGAAACTAAATTTTATTTCATTTTATTCACAGATTTATGAGAAAAAGGAACTGAGATGAGAATTTTGTGCGTGAATGCTGATCAAAAAATATAATATAAATAGAGTGATTTTCAATCACAGTTGAATTTTTGCTGACGAAAGATGAAATTCATAATTAAAAAGATAAATTTTAGAACTTGTCAGGACAAAAATAGATAGTGGTGACAAATTTAAAAATAACTTCTAAAATAATAGGACCTTTTTAATTTGATGATTTACGTTGGTTTATAAAAGATACTCAACGATATTTATTTTTGTCCCAGTGAGGAGAAAATGTGCTCGAAACCTTGTCAAATAACAAAGGATCTACAATAACATTCAGATTCTTTTCTTTGGTCTAAAGTATGACAAATGAACATAATCTTTTTATTTAATAATTTATTATGTTACTCAGACAAATAACATCGCTCAACTAACATCTTATTATAAGACAAACAAAATTTTTGGATATTTTTGAGTCACTATTTGGATTTTTCAAGAAAATCCAAAAATTTATTATAATATTGTTGTCGGGCTTTCAATTTTGATTTTAAATTCATTTGAATAAAAATTAAATGTCATAATTCTGATCATTTTCTTTTTATCGAATGAAATTCTTCAAAATACATTGTTTGGCTTTCTTAGTACTACTAATATACGTACATAAGATTTTGCAATTTGAAAAAATGGCCCCAAACATGTTAAAATTTCTCTTAATTTTTAAAATATTAATTTAAAATGTCTGGTGAAAGAGCTTGTTCTTTCTTTTAAAAACGAGAAAAAGGTGTGCCAAAGCTTGATTTGATCCGTTAATTTTTTCGCGTATTATTGTGTTAACGGACAGATGGATAGATAGTCAAACGTGATCGCCAAACTTTGATTTTTGGATTCAAGTGGTCTCACATCGTGGAGATCCTTCGAAAAATTGTGGTGTCAAATTTCGGAAAATACTAATGCTATCTTAACCATAAATTTTGATTAAGGTTAAACGTACGAATTCCAATTAGAATCGACAATGTAAATCTCGCTTTGTCTCTTTGTGAAAGTGTTTTAAAATCATTAATTATTTTCAGTGGCATCTGCGTTACCCATTTAGATTATTATGGTAATTTATAATTTTTTACTTTAAAATAGTGTATATTTGCCTAGTTTCCTTTATAAATATAAATTTTAATATTATATTTCAGTTACCATCCAAATGTAGAAGTCCCGCGAATGTGAGGAGAAGACTAAGAGCACTAATCTTCATTTTTTCTGCTAGATAAATGAAGGATTAAAGTAAATTCAGGAATCTTTTGGAAAGAGTAACTTGACAAATCCCTGCAGCTTATACTAACTTTTAGAAGTTGTAAGTGACACGTTTCATTCCCTGTATAAAATGGCTAGAGTGGAGGGGGGAAGCTTATTGACCCTTAGTCACTAACTTTTAATAATGTGTTAAATTTGTTATCCTTGGTACATTTAGAATAATTAAACATTCAAATATTTTAAAATGAGACCTCAAATAAGTTTTCTTATCATCTTTTTGCTCAATTATAAAAGTACAACCAAGGCCAAATTAATAAAGATGCCCTTAAATGAACCTGGTGGGTTCTTGATCATTTTAATAATGTAAAGAAACCACAAAAATATTTTAAATTGTTGAAAATGCAGCTGTAAGATATTTTTAAAATTACTAAAAATATATGTCCTGGTTTTCCTAAAAAAAAATAGCGATCTAACTTTTAGGATTACCCTCGTATTATACAATCCGCGTATGCCGGGTAATCATGAAAAAATTTTATTTGTGTAATGATTTATTAAATGAATAAATATATAACGTTCATATGAATAAAGTTAGAAAATAATTTTTTTTTCTGATGTCTACCTGTCAAAGGCAATTTTTTCTGTTGATATTAAAAGAGAAAAATATTCATTTTATATAAAAAAATTCCATACTCCTGCATCTAATAGTGCCACACTTTGTTAAAATTGTAGTCCAATCAGAAGTTATTCACTCTTTATTAATCACCAGGATAGAATTGTTTAAATCATAAAATTTTTTTTTAAATCAGGCAATATTTGTTCATGCTCTTGGTCCAGATTAAAAAAAGATTACTATTTGATTTTAAGATTTAAAAAAATTCTTATGAATTGTTTTTAATATTTGGCGACGATTGAACCATGCATTTTTTAATGGTCGATACTACCATAACAAAATTGATATATACTCTCAAGAACCGCAGGAAATTTTTGAGAACGGTTCTAATTTCACAGGCAGAAGAAAAATTGAATTTTCCGACGATGGCCTCTAAAGAGCTACAGCTTCTTTGGAATTCATTTTTTCAAATAGAAAAGAGTTTCTTCGAAAGTATAAATTAAGTGATTCACACGTTCATCCCTAAATTGAAATGATCATTGGTGTAGTCCTGAAAGAAAGAGGCCTGACGTTATTTTCCATAAACTAGGTTAGCAGTATTAGAAGTTGGGGCGGGGTCCAAAAGTCATCTTTTCTATCAAAAATTCAAATACTTTGTTAAAATTTTATTTTTTAACTGACAATTTTCTTCGGTTCGAAATTAAACTATTTTCATAAAATTTTGTGTCATTTTTAGTTGTAAATAAATTGCTTAAAGTTACAATTAAAGTATTCCATTTTTTTTAAATAAGCTTTTTCAATAAGAAATTTTATTTTTATTTCAAAATTGATCATTTTTAGTTGCAAGTATAACTTCTTGGCAGAAAATTGATATATTTTGTTGAAAAATTTTCTTTCTTGGTAAACATGTAATCTTTTTGACAAAAATATAATCTTCTTTGAAATATTCTGTATAATTGAATAATTTTTATATTGGGAATTCATAATTCCAGTAAAAAACTCAATTATTTGCTTTTCCATAAACTTTTATGTCAAAAATTATACTGTTTTTGAAGAAGTTCGTCTTTTTGGATTTAGAATTCAACCGTTTGGTAGAAAATAATACTACTTGGTTTAGAATTTATCAATCATATCAGGTTAGAAATTCAACAATTTTGTTTGAAATTCATTTTTTTGTGCAGTAATTTTTTCATTAAAGTTTTTATGGGAAAATTAAACAATTTCAGGTTTGCTTCAAACTATAACAAACTACAAGCTGCATATTTGATAAATTCAAGATTAAACTACTTGATAGAAAGTTGAGGTATTTTATTAAAAGGTCTTCTTTTTGGCTCAAAATAATGATGTTTTTGGTTAAAAAATTCTCGTCTTTTTAGATACAAAATATTCGTCTTTTTGGATAGAAAATGAATCATGTGTGTTCAAAATTCAACTGTTTGGTAGAAAACTCAAATATTTGGTTGAATAGCCATCTTTTTGGGTATAAAACTGTTTTTGTTTGTTGAAGGTTAAACTCTTCGGTTAAAAATTCTACTATCATGTTAGAAATTCATCTTCCTTGATTAAAAATAATCTTTTTTTGTTCAAAATTCAACTTTAATGATTTAAAAGTCCACTTTTTCATAAAAAATTTGTTTTTTGTGCTTGAAAACTTTACTCTTTTTTCAAAAATTTATAATTGCTGGTAGAAACTTCGTCTGTCTTGATTGAAAATTAACTTTTTTTGCTTAAAATTCAAACGTCTTCTAAAAAGGTTGTCTGTTTGTCATGAAAATTCAAATATTTTTATATCAATCTTTTTTGTATATAAATTTGATCATTCGATAAAAAATCCATATCTGTATGCTAAAAATTCAAATATTTAATTATAAATTGAACTATTTTTTTGAAAATCTAATTATTCTTGGAAAATTTTACTATTAGGTTAAAGTCGTCATTTTTGGTTAAAAATTAAACTATGTTGTTAAAAAATTCATATTAAAGAATCCTTCTACTTAATTGTAAATTTATATATATGGTTGTCAGTGCTAGATTTTCCTTAAACATTTTTTTTTATTTGTTTCTTTTTTGTTGAAAAATCTAAGTTAATAATTAAATGATTTTTTGAAACAAATCTAATGCAAAAATGCATTCTTCAGGCATTTGTTGACATAAAAATTCGATGAAAACTTTTTTAATTAGGAACTTCATTATAATTTTAGCAAAATTGATAATTTTTGGTTTAATTTTTTAAAACAAACTTCATAAATGTAATAATTTTGTAAAAGTCAAAAAAAGCTTGATTAATGAATTTGTTTGTAAAATTTATTTATAATATCAACACTAATAACTTCAGGATAATATCATGAATGAATTTCAACACAGAAAAACTGACCATTTTGTTCATTATATTTATTTATTTATAAAAGCATTGTAAGCCTGACATAAAATATAACAGAAAAAAATTCCTATAATTCTAATTTGAGATTCAATGTCAGAACTTTAATGTGAGTACTGCCGCTTTTAGGTTACGTGTCTTAAATATTCGTCATTTTTCAGCTCGCTGTCATTCCGATAATTCAGTTCTCTGTCCTACCGATGCTGTCGGTAATTACTCTAGAATAATCATCAAAGAGAATTTTAACACACATAACCTCAAAAAATACACACACGTTTTTAGCAAAATCAAATTTTGTGAAATTAACACACAAAAAATGTGTACAGGGACTCCGTTAGCATGTTCGCTATTATTCCTTAGATTTTGAAGACAAAATATTTATTAATTTAGGAAAAAGCCAAAAGAATCTAACACTGATCAAATCGATACAAGTTCTCATGCGCCATGCAAATGATTCAAATTTAGCAAAATTAATTTTTTTAATTAACCCACAAAAAAGTGTGCAGGGACGTCCGTCAGCATATTCGCTATCATTTCCCAAATTTTTAAGACAAAATATTTTTTATTCTAAAAAAAACCGGGGAATCTAACACTGATTCAGTCGATAATTGTCTTAGTATCACATGCCCTTAGGGGCAACTATTAAGGGCATGTGATATTTAGAAAATTGTCGACTTTATCAGTTTTAGGTACCCCCGGCTTTTTTTCTAGAATAATAAATATTTTGTCTTAAAAATTTGGGAAATGATCGCAAACATGCTAACGGACTTCCCCACACACTTTTTTGTGGGTTAATTTAAAAAAGATTTAATTTAGCAAAATGTGATTAATTTGCATATCTCTTAAGAAATAGTGTCGATTTTTTCAGTGTTAGATTCCCCCGGCTTTTTTTCCTAGGATAAGAAATATTTTGCCTTCAAAATCTAGGAAATAATAGCGAACATGCTAACGGACGTTCCCACAAACTTTTTTGTCTTTTTTTTTTGATCAAAAAATTGTTGATATTGCTAACAACGTGCGTGTATATTTCGAGGTTATGTGTGTTACAATTCACCCGAGCGTTACTTCCAAAATACACAATATTTTTTGCCGAAAACTTTGGACTTACAAATAAACATAGTAACTAATCTTCCGCAACTAATCTTGTTTGCAGGCAATCAAAAAAGTTTATTTCATAAATAATTTCCAGATTATCGGAAAGGCAGGTATGAAAAACGAAGTAACCTCGAAATAATGCACATGCATAAAATTTTTATTTAGCATAATGAACTTTTTTTTTATTATCCCTCGAAAAAAGAGCCCGGGGACGTCCGTTATGATATTTTATAACATCTCCGAATTCAGTTTTAAAAAATTTTAATTTTTGTGGAAGAAAGCCAGGTAAACTGTAAGTATTACATGCACTTAAAGAACATTTAATATTGAGCTTAGTACAATTGCACTTTAAACAGCAGAAAATTGTAAAATAATTAAAAATCAAATTTTCAGTTGTGCAACTTCAATTGTAAAAAATGAAATAAAACTTTCAATTTTTTGACAATTTTTCTGGAGAATTTTCTATTTTCTTGAAAATAAGAAATAATATATAACTAATATTTCAATCCACAAAACACCCTAGGTCTGTTCATCTTCTTGAACGACTGAAAAACTTAATTTTCAAATTCTTTGAGTTAATAATGTGCGTTTGAAAAAGAAGACACTGTAATAGAAAAATTTTTAAGTGAAGTATTTGAGAATTTTGCATTTTGAACAAAACGAATTTATATTTAAAAAGTTTAGAATTTGATCTCAACATATAAAAATCTGCATTTTGTATAAAATAATAGGAAACTGAAAAACACTTTATCATTGTGAGATTTTAAGTTTATTTATTTAAGAATTAATACATAATTTGCAAAAGATATGTATATCTACAGAAGTCTGAGAAATTAACGTGATTAACGCAATTTAATAATTTTGCAAGTGACGGTAGCGCGGCCAGCCAATGTTTGAAAAATCTAAGGCGGTGACAAGTAAAGAAACATAAAATTATTATTTAAATTGAAAATTTAGTCATTGATTGTAAACACCCTACTGGCCTCCTGAGGTGGCAGCGTATTCATAGATGGAATAATCTCTCGTGCGCCTCCGCTTCGTCTGATCTTGTTGAGACGTTCCTTCACCAACTTCGGTTAGTGTCAAGAAGTGGATTTCCTTCGAGTGTGGAATTGTTATATACATGCAGTTGTTTTGCAATTGAGGTGTATTAGTGGCCGTGTAATGAAATAAAAAATTTGTATTATATTTCACACCTTCTATATCCAGTGTAGCCTTATATGGCAAGGGTCCAGCCGTTATACGTGAATTTGACCTGGGTGGAGAAATTCTATTTGATGATAAAAGATTAGAAGACTCAAAATAACGATGTGTTCCTCGATTTGAACCCTCCAGCTGCACGAAAACTACATGATGATCAAAATTAGGATGCGTGTCTGGCAGTTTTTTTAGCCAATCGGGAATCATAGACTTCTCTTGTAATGCAGCATGATAAGGATGCTGCAACTCATTGCCTTTGTGTCTGCAGTACACGTTGACTTCATTTACTTGGGCATCACCTAATTTTGTAGGGAAAATATGATTATTTATAAAGTTCTAACTTAAATATTTCGTTAAGACCTCCCTATCGCAAACTTTCCTTCCTCTATTCCACAAACTTTTTTCTCCCCTTCATTCTTGATAAAAGTGCGGCAGACGGACACCCGTCTAGAAATAATAAAAGTTTCAGCCCGATGCTAGGAAAACCTACAAACTAGCAAAAATGACGATTTTTTAGCAAAAATATATTGTTTAAACTGTAAGGAAACAATTTCAATAATAACACCAAACTCTCGGTTTCAGTCTAGTGTTGGGGGTTGCCTTAAAATAGTCTTGGGCTGATAGCGAGAGTTTGGTGTACATTCACTCCCCAACTTCACTGAATATAACATAGTACTAACAAACTACCCTTGATTCGCGATATTCTATGAAACTAAAATTATTCGATTGAACAAAAATTGTGTAAGAAATTACAAATTATTAAAAAACACACAGAAACAATCTAGTAATTTGTCATTATGATAATAAATAATGATATAAGTTCCTATTATTATTATGTAATTTATATAGTTAAATCTTTTGATTCTACTGGCCGAATGAAAACATAAGAGCTTCTGACCGTGGCTGCGAAGCCATCAAATTGAAAAAAAATAATAATTAAGGCAATATTTAGAAAATTCAAGAGAGTTGCAATTTAAAATTAATTATGTGATAAAATTCTTTAAATAATTTGTTTATATCATAAATGATAGCCAATATCATATTACTGATATTTCCTCTATTTTAAAATGCAGAAATATTTTGATTATTTGATTATTTGATAATTGATAAGAGATTGTGTAATGTTTGAGACTATAAAGGCTAAGTATTTTAATTGTAAAAAGTTATATCTTTTGTTACAATTCCGCTGGCTGTTTCAATTAGACCTCGAAAAAAAATGTATTTTTTTAATAAAATATTTTAAACTGTATTTTTATAGAAAATTTTATGTCACATATTTTTTCTTTATCAACAAATTGCTTCTATATATATATTTTTGTAATAAAAAAGAAAAATGGTAGTTTTTTAAAGAAAATTTGTCTTCAATTTTCACCTCCAATCGTTTAACCCCCAAATTTATCATTATTTTGAATTCGAATTTAAAATGGTCTACAAAACTATTTCGAAAGCCACAAAATGCCCAAAAGTAGTTGATTTTTAATAATAATTTTTTATTCTTATTTTTGATACTTTTCGAAGCAAATATGGATTTTGGATTACATTCTATATATGCCAGAATTATTTCCGAATGCAATTTTCAATAATTGCTTGAAATTTCATCAGTTTAATGAAAAATTTAAGTATACGGATAAAAATTAAACTGATTAGTTAAAAAGTAACTTTTTAGATGAAAAAAAATAATTTGGGTAAAACTTATAACAATTTAGTTTTAAATTATTTTTTTCATGAAAATTTATATTTTTCGGTTTGAAATTGAACTTTTTTGGTAGAAAACGTCTTTTTGGCTATGCGTTTTCTTCAGTTGAATAGAAAATTCAACTATGATGTTGAAAATTACACTAATCGGTTAAAAATTAACTTATTCGGGGGGGAGGAGGGGAGAAATTTTGTAGGAGTTAAATTTTTCAAAAATATTTAACTAATTTGGTATAAATTTTAACTATTCGATTGTAAATTGAATTTTGCATGAAAATTGATATGTTCTAGAAGAGAATTTAACTTTTTTCGTAGTAAATGTTTCCGTTTGACTTCAAATTTCATAGGTTTGAAAGAAATTTTTTTAAGAATGATCTGTTTTGGTACACATTCTAACTATTTAGTCGAAAATAATCTTTTTTTGTGGAAAATCTATATTTTTTAGAATAACAATTTAACTTTATTGGTTGACAATTCTAGTACTTGGTCGAAGGTTTTACTTATTTTTAAAAATACATTTTTTTCTAAAATTCATTACTTCGGTTAAAGAATCTGCTATTTAGTTGGACATTCGCTTTTGTGTCATTACCAAAGTAATTTCTGTCTAAAACTTTATATGCAATATATTTTAACCTTGTTTCGGTTATGCTTCACCATAAATGTAATAGATTTTTTCCATAATAAACATTATTTATTTGAGGGATTCTGTCATATGTACATCTTTCTAGTGAAAAGTCGTTTCAAATTTCAGGTCAAAATTTTGATAAATTTGTGTTTCGCAGCAAGATGAATTCAAAATTCCTGTCGATTCTTATTTTTTGTCAATGACACCATTTTCCTCGTTTCAGAAAGAAAAGTCAAAATACACAACTATTTTAATAACAAAAAAATATGCTACACCAATTTCCGGCAACAATTCTGTTTTTAGAATTTGATTAAAAAAAATTTTTTTTCGGGATATCACGGGCTAACCGGAATGTTCACCCAGGACGGTTAGCTGAATTATATGTGCTTTTATACTATTCAGAGGCTTAAGTTTGAACCTCCTAAAATAATTTCGATTCAAATCCCAAAAAAATTACGATTTCTGGCAGAATAAATATGTCAAGGATTTTAATGTTCGGTAAAAAGTATAGATTTCAATTTTATTGGGTACATAATTTAACTAGATTTTCTCCTACACTCGAATTCGTGAGATACGAGCTCTAAAGATACGAGCGCCTCACAGATACGAGCCACCCGACTTCAAAAGAGCTTATTTAATATCCAAAAGCCAAATTTTGGGCTCTGCATTTTTTCAAAAAAATTCATGGTATTAGCCAGCTTTACGTAAAGCTAGCAGTACTAAAAAAGTATAATGCTAATTTTTCTCCAAGTATTTGTATTAAAAAATAAACAATTTCAAACATCATATGTGATAATGATAAATTAAGCTTCTCGAGACGAATTCTCAGCTATGGCCTTATCAAATCAGAACACAAAATTTTCAAAAATTCACGACGGCTACGAGATTCACTATTGTTTTTTAAAATATAAAAAATGACTGCATTGATTCCCGCTTGAGGCAGCATGCCCTAAAACAATCGTGAAGGCTATTCTTTTTGTAATACTAGAAACTAAATATTCTTATAGCTAAATAATGCTTAGTTCATTTTGGCCTCTTACAAAACAATTTTTTGTAGGGGGAAAGAATGACGCGTCAATTTTTTTCTTCTCGATAAAATTCGACCTCGAAAAATCAGCTGGCTCACTTGTGGCCTACATGAAAGACGGGGAGTTAAATATACACTAATCATAAAATTGAGTACACCAAAATTAAAGGCTCATTTTAGACTCTGTATCGCCCCAAAAACCAATTTTCTAAAATCATCCCTTCACATTAAAAAACTGCGCCTTAGTTACTGATGGCACTTAGTTTTATGATTAGTGCATATTTAGTGCACTTTATAAGCTCTTTCAAGTGAGATGTAGTTTTTTAATGTCAAGAAATGGCTTTGGAAAATTATTTTTGGGGGCGTTGGAGACCCTAAAATGAGTCTTCAATTCTGATGCACTCAGTTTTATGATAAGTGCATATTTAGTGCACTTTATCAGCACTTTTTATAAGGGGTAGTTTTTTAATGTCATTTGGTGGTGTAAAAAAATTGATTCTGGTCGCGTTAGTTAGCCTCAAATGAGCCTTTAATTCTGTTGCACTTAATTTTCAGATTCGTGCACATTTCATTTTTAGGGTAGTTTATTTATGAAAGGCCTTGTCTTTAAAAAATTGCACCATAGGTCCTGCAAGAGCCTTCAATGAGCCTTCAATTCTCATGCCTAAAATGACCCTTTAATTCTGGTGTACTTAATTTTCAGATTCATGCATATTTCATTTTCAGGGTAGTTTATTCATGATAGGGGTTGTTTTTGAAAAATTGCGCCATGGGTCATACATGAGCCTTTAATGAGCCTTCAATTCTGATGTACTCCGTTTTATGATTAGTACATATTCAGTTCACTTTACCAGCACTTTTAAGTAAGGGGTAGTTTTTTAATATCAAGGAATGGTTTTGAAAAATTGATTTTAGGGGCTTTCTAGAGCCTAAGATGAGCCTTCAATTCTGGTATACTCAATTTTTAGATTGAAACATATTTATTCTTTAGGGCAGTTTTTATATGATAGGGATTGTTCTTGAAAAATTGCACCGTGGGTCATTCGAAACCCTTCAATCAGCCTTCAATTCCGGTGAAAGAAAAAATTTGATATAACGAATATTTCCACCATGGTACTGCAAGCTTTACGTAAAGCTGGTAGTACCATGCCTTGAATTCACGTGCGCATGCACTCAGTGGGAATTTGGAGTTCCGGATTCCCGAGATTCTCGTATCTTTGGAGTTTGTATGTATGTCATGCAATAAAGAGAGTTTAAATGCTTGATGAACAGTAGGATGTGTATAACAAAACACAATTAAAAATTGAAAAAGTCGTTACATTCTAAAGTTTTCTTGCCGCCTCGATAAAAAAATTATTTCTTCTGTATGAAATTAGATAAAACATATTTTAAAAAGGGATAAAGGTAGGCATATTATGCAGATTAAGAAACAAAGAGAACATTTATTTTCCGCCAAACCGCAAGATATTACTGGATTCATTTCATATTTTATACAAGTTACAAGGGACCCAAAAGTAAAGTTTTTACTAATACGGTGCTTTAAATTGATACATTTTAGTTTTGTTTTAAACCAATCTAATACAAATATTTTAGAAAATATAGGCAAGTAAAATTTGTTATAATTATTAATTTTAATATCACATTAGACTTACAATCACTAGGGAGACACCACAGGCAAATGAGCACTATTACAGCAGGAAATATCTTCATTTCTTCTACTTGACACAACGACCAAGAAGGATGGAAGTGAACTGACTGATTATTAAGTAAATTCAATGGATATTTCTAGTTACCTTCGCCACTTCTGGACAACAAGTATTATTAATTCTTTAAAATGCTTCGAGTAGAAGGAGCAAGCAAGTTTATTTTGTGAATTCAATACCATCTACGAATGTAATTTAAACATGATGATATGCAAAAAAATTTTATTTGTCAACTAAAAAGTCATGTAGCAGATTGGAAATAAAATTGTTTTTCTGCTTTCGTATTTGAAATCCGTTAATAAAAACAAATCGAGATTTGGGTTGAAAACCAATCTTCTATAACATTTTGTAATAATACAATATTTTCTGGAATGTATTTCCCTTATTTGCTAGATGCAAACCCGTCTTCGAAAGGAATTGAAATGTTATAATACGAAAAATTTTCTTATTTGTGAACTAACAAGTTACGTAGCTGGTGGAAAATATAATAGTTTGAATTATTTCGCGTTAAGGGTAACAAATAGGAACTTTAGTTCAAACGAATCTTCTATAGAACATTTTGTAATAATGAAATATTTTCTGAATTTTATTTACTCTATTTTTTATTTCAATGCCATCCTCGAATGTAATTTAAACATGACAATATGAAAAATTTTCTTATTTGTAAACTAAGAATTTAGGTATCTGGTTGAAAATACAATAGTTTCTATTATTTTGCGTTTTAAATGTATAAAGGGGAGCAAATAGAAACTTTATTTGAAACGAATCTTCTAGAAAATTTAGTAATAATACCATATTTCCTGGACTTTATTTCCTTTATTTTTTATTTCAATACCATCTTTGAATGTAATTCAAACATGATGATACGAAAAATTTTCTTATTTATAAACTATCAATTTACGTAGCTGGTGGGAAATATAATAGTTCGAATTATTTTGCGTTTGAAATGTATAAAGGTGACCAAATAGAAACTTTATTTGAAACGAATCTTCTAGAAAATTTTGTAATAATACAATATTTTCTATAATACACTTCCTCTTTTTATAAATTCAATATTATCTTCAAATGCAATTCAAACATAATGATATCGAAAACTTTTTTATTTCTCCACTAACAATTTATGGTGCAGGTGGGAAATATAATTTTTTGTCTTTCTTTAGATTCAAAATACCTAAAAGAGAACAAATAGAGATTTTATTTAAAACGGGTCTTCCGGAACATTTTGTAATACAATATTTTCTATAATTGACTTCATAATAGATTTAATGCCTTCAGTGCCCCGCCGTGGTGAATGGTCGAACTTGATTGGCCAATTAAGTATTTTTTCCAAATCCGGGAGGACACAAAGCCAAATTGCATTGTTATTGCATCTGTTGTCCCTATTGATGTTGCAATAGTGGTTTATATACCACCTACCGTATGGCAGTTCGTAAATCTAGATAAAATTATATGTAACTATGACTGCACATATACATATACATATATAATCTGATCCTGGTTATGTCTGTAATATGAAAATTTGAAACTTAACAAAAAATAAAACTAACGGAGCAAGGGAAGAAAGGAAAACTCTATTTTTAACGTTTCGAAATAATCGGTGCAACATTATTTAAAGTTCTACTGACGACCTATCCGCCTGCATATTCAATAACGACTTTCCAAAGTTACCAAAGTTTCCAAAGTTACCTCGAAAATACTATATAATAATCCTACCGTAACTAAATATTTCGAAGACCCGCGCACTGACTCGGCATTCAATACAATCATGAATTAAATCATTCCACGAGCACTCATGATTAATAAGAAAAGAGGCCAAATGCGGTAATGGGTCGGACCAGAGTGAAATCGGTAAGGTCCGTCATTGCATCGTTTGCTGATATAACATAAAGGGTCACCTTGGGCACTTCCATTTCCATAGCTGTAGTTAACCGTTATATGCATAATCAGCAGAATCAACCTCGATAGAATCGATCAAGAGTAGCAGTCAGCAATCCGTAAGCAGTAATCCAAATTCCTTTTAGCAAAAATCTCTCAGTACAGGGACATGTAAGCGGTACGTTTTTTGGTTCTTCGACCAAGAACGAAAGTGATGGATCTTGTGTAACGCGCCAAGACCATCGACTCTAAAGGTGCTCACATCCAGGCGCGTTCACAACATTCGAGTCGCCGCGCAACTAGCGGAATAAGTATGAACCAGAAATAATCTTTGTCTAAAGATATATATCGACTTTCGTGATAAGGTTCGCTAAATAATAATATAGATATAATAGATATGTTTAGAAGCACGATATTCTATACTAAATCCTAAAACAGACGTCGGCATACAAGTATTCCCGTGACTCAAACTACAGTGTGCCGAGTAAAAGGGCGGAGAACTAGATGTCCAATGACAAATCTATGAACCATTTTCCATAACCGAATACAATTATCGTGAATATATCATAGTAATGTCACACCAAATTTAGATTCCAAGCTTCATGAAACTCTAACGAAAGAAAGTTTCATGAAACCTGGAAAGTGTCCAGCCTTGGTTTCGTACGGGAAAATTCAAACCAAGTTGTGCACGGAATATCAAGTTGACGGTAAAATTACTATCTATGTGGATCCAGACTTTTAAATCCATAACTGGTTATTAGGTCGAAGTCTGTATCCACGTAACAATCCGATGACGCGTCAATAAGCCTAACCTCAACTTCAACTTCTCAGGGCGTGACACTGCAGCTCGCCACGTAAAAGGACTGTGACGTAAACAAGGAATAAATTTAATTCTGATAAAAAATTACATGTTCGACGAAGCAAATGGATTAGTATAATCATGATCTACACGTGGATTATAAATTTCCGTGAAACTTTAACGATGTGAAAGTTTCACGAAACTCGGTTATTTTTCGTAACTTTAACTTTCAAGCGGAAGAATTCAAAATATCTGTAACTGAAATATAAAATTTAGGTCAAAAACTTAACAAGGATATATTGCAATAAATACATAATGCAAGTGAATCCATATATTTAATATAAAAATCTAATAATCTATGACCTAATTCCAACCACATGTGAGCGCGCAAGCGCATACGCTTACGGATACCAAGGAACATTTTAAAAATTTGGTCTTATGAAACCTTTCATTGATTCCTGGAGCAATTAATATCTAACAAAAGTCCTCATTGAGAGACAACCCTGAACATACCCTAGGTTGACAATATACGTAAAGCTACCGAGTTTTACAAATTAGAATCTTCATTACTCGGTAGTCTTTTTCTGCATGGTTGAATCATGAAGTTGGAGTCCAATTTAGAATCCACCCAATGACCTTTGAGACAGCCCCTGCCAAGTTTTCGATCCCTAATTGCCACTTCCCCTTAATGACGCCATTTGTTCAGGTGATATGGTGTTGCAGAAAGGTAAGGATGACGGTGTTCTGCGAGAATCTTAACTGGCCCACCGTTGACTTTGACCATAGCCAGTAAATGTGGTGGTGGAGTAGTTACTGGACTGGTCTACGTGGTTATACCATGGAGTAATAGGTGGTTATGGTGATGTCTTGCCTCGGTGACATAGTGCAGAATAAATGTGAGTTGACGGCCAAATGGAAAACCTATTGTTCGAATTTTTGAGGCCCGCCATCTCGTGTCGAAATCAGCAACTGAAGACGTAAGGTAGGAGTGGGCTTAGGACCCCCCCCCCCGCCATCATGTGGTGGTATTTGAACTAAAGACTTAGGATGGCAGCAGATTCGTCACTTGCCATCTCGTGTTGGGGTCGGAACTAAAGAAGTAGAATGGGAAAAGTATGGATGGGAGTAGGTCCCTATAACCAGGGTGCGTTAGTGACTCCTTGCAGTATTAAAAACGACGACCTATCCCTTGCCCCCGTTGTTGTTGTTATGCTCGGCGATTTTGGCAGGTGTTGAATAGGCCATGTAATAAACGTACGGAAGGAGTAAATAATCGAAATAAACATAATTGATGAGTGCCATGTGGTCGAGACTTCCGTTCTTGGCCGTGCTAATTTTGTTCACCGATTACCGACCGAATTACAAATCCGAAGTGATAGGTAAGTAAAATTTACGCTGTCACAATATCATTAGGGTGTTTGAAAATTTCGATTGCTTCCATATGTTTTTTTTTAGGAAATATTGTGTGTTTTTGCAATGACTGTTGTTTTGACGAAAAAAATATTATGTCCTGTTTCAATATGATGTTCAGCTAATGCTGATTGCGTGAAATGTTTTAGCCTGACTGTGTTCTCGTGTACCATGGTGAACTACATATTAGGGTGTAATTGATTCATAAGATCGAAAAACTTATTTCGTTCATCTCGGCCATATCGCCAAATGACAAAAGTGGCATAAAAGTAAAGGAACCGAAATTCCGGTTTAAGGTTGGCTTGGTTGAAGAGTTCAGTTTCTAGATCTTTCATAGAGACATTGTCTATTACAGGTGAGATTAGGGATACCATTGCTACCCATTAAGTTTGTTCAGAGAATTGATTACACAGGCCCACAAAAAAAACCAAAGTGTCTGTGCAATTGACCAGACCTATATATTCTTATGTATTTTTCGACGCTGAATCCGAATTTGCAATAAAAAAGTAGGGTCCAGCTACTTTTTTATG
>NC_046658.1:151220861-151229175 GCF_010883055.1 Belonocnema kinseyi
CGTCTTCGTAGCAGCAGGTTTTTGATAGTACTGCTATTGAGTAGCAATATAAGTTATAAACTTTAGATAGTTTAATTCAACTATCCAAAATGCAGAGAGTATGTAATGATTGCAGAGTTCAAGTTCATCACGCTAGCAAATATGTAGTATCCAACATCTCACTATCGAAGTTGCGAAGTATTAGCGAAATTTCTACAAACTCAATTGATTAACCCATTAAAACTCTAAGGCATTTCTTAAAAGAAGCTAAAAATATTATAATGGAGTTCACAAATATCGCTATACATAGGTTCTAAGTCTTACTTTATGATCAAGGGTCGAAAAAAGTTCTAGTGTTGTGATTCATGTAGTGGAAAACCTCCAGAAAAGTATCCAAAACATCGATTTTTTGAAAAAAATATCAATTTATCACGTTTATTGTCCACTTACGTCGACTAGGAGTTGTTTTTTGAAAAAATGACTTAAAATTCGTGATCAGCGACCTCAAAAACCCCCAGTAAAGTATTTTTAATGTTTATAAATCGGTTTAAAATCGTAAAACTTGATTTTAATGTCATTTTAATCAAATTTGAAGCAAATTTTCACTTTTAGCGATTTTTTGCCTTTTCATGACCGTATGGTGGGTTGAAATTTTTTTGAAAAAAAAATCAAAACATGGTTCTCGATGTATTTTTTTCCGTAGAATTCGATTCTGAAGTCAAAAAAATAAAATTTTTCTTTATTTCTTTTTTTAAGAAAACCATGAAAACCCGTAAAAAATGAGGTTTTTCGATCAAAACCCCATAAAAAATTAGCTGGACCCTACTTTTTTATTGCAAATGCGGATTCAGCGTCGAAAAATACATAAGAATATATAGGTCTGGTCAATTGCACAGACACTTTTGTTTTTTTTGTGGGCCTGTGTTATTGATAGAGAAGTAAGTATTATTGAGACAGTGTTCTAACAAAGGTACGAGCTCGGACGGGCAGTTTGTAAAAGATTTAATTATGTCAATTGTATCAGAGATGGGTACTTTCGTCAAAAGATATACCATGTAGAAACTCAATATGATGCCATGGGGTTTAATGTGAATATGTTCTATCTTTTTTATAAAGTCAAATGAGTTTTGGACGTGAGTGATGGAGGTTTTATGTAAAAAGATTTTGTTTTGCAGCGAGGAAGTGTGCTACATTGTAAGTTTGTTAGATTGTTAAGTTTGAAGATGGAACCTGAGCTTGGCGTCAAATTTTGGCCGTCTCACGTAGTATGTCATTTGCTTTTTCGGGTGGCCGGGTATATATTGTGGATTATAAATTGCTGATTATTTCTTCTTTCGGGATGTTCGAAGGAGCTACTGCAAAATTATGTCCTTCGGATAAGGCTGCATTAATTTCATTGTTGAGTAGATAGTCAGAGATGTTTTCTACTGCATCTGTTAGTTTTGTTTGCCTTACTGGAAGTAATTTGTCCAATTTAATTTTTTTTTTCGATTGGAAAGCTCTTTAATCTATTAGGATTGGTAAAAAATATGGCCGAGAAGCGTACTTAACTTTTCGAGGTCTGTCATCCCTTAGCTACGGCTTCAGCGCGTGACTGATGTGACTGATGGTAAAATGATGGGGAAGCAAGCTCATCTAGATACCAGCCGGAAGGATTCCCCGTTTGAGTTTACCTTTGTAAACACGAGCGGGGATTTAAGTCTGTAAATTGCTTCCTCGGTGGTTCGCAAATATGTGCTACTGACCAGTAACAAAATTTAACTGCTTTTAAAGGTTATCTATAAAAAAATGTCGAAAAATTATATTTCCACTTGTGACAAATAAGGTTTGCAATTTCTTTGGGATGAAATATATTATCCAATAAGCGTATTATCATAAATAATAATCTGACTTGTGTGAGTTAACAAATTCGGATGCCTTTTTTAGATATTAAAGAAAAACTGTTTTTAGGGGTGAGTTTTGATGCTGGTTTCCATCCCTTGAAATCAAGAAATTAGAAAATGCAATTATAAGTCAGATATGATAAAAGAACTTTCTCTTTAAAATTAAAATAAGTTAGCCTTAAAGCGTGGGGGACTCAAAAGGAATTTTTTGCTGGATAAATTATGAGCCTTACAGAAAACGGACAATTTTTAAAAGAATGACGATTTCATAGTCTTAATGATTTTTGAAAGTTTTATTGGCTTAATTGTAAGAAAATATAATAAATTCTTTGTTAATCAATAAAAAGCAGTAAGATTTGACCGAACTTTCCTTGCTGAAAGTTGTTTCATGGTAGTTTTCATGAGAACCCTTAATAAATTTGCGAAAAAATTTAGTTAAATATTGTGTTAAATAGGGTGATGTGGAGGGGGGGTGAAGCAGGCGTGGTCTAAAAGACGGGGGTTCATGGATTTAAATTTCAGAAGAAAGCTGAAAAGTAAGGTCTGATAATAAGGGGGCTCAAATTTATCAAGGAAATTAACGGGCCTTGAGTGCTTAATGCCAGTACAAACTTTAGATCCTTCGGAAAATTCCTTATATCAGTTACAAATTATTTTTTTGTTTGTTCAAAAATTACCTCTTGAAAAATATGGCTTAAATTTCAGCCATAATTATAACTCCTTTAGGGAAATTCTTCGTTCAAAGTAAAAATATTCGATCTTTTGTAAAACTTCTTATATCAGTTCTGAATTTTTTTTCTGAAAAAATTACCTCTTTAAACCCAGAATGAGTTTTTTTTAATGACACGTTTCAAGTTTATGATTTATATATTTTATGAAAAGAAATTCTAAAGCACCTTTATCTCAGTGTCTGTTTAAATAGAATTCTGTACTAAGCCTACCTTAAGTTAACGGCTATTCGTCCAGATATTTGGCAGGAATAGAATATTTACTTTGATCTAAATGATCGTTGTGTACAAGATTCGATAAATTGCCGCACTTTAATTTTTTATTCCAGTAAATTGTAACATCAAAGAACCTTCTTTTCCGAAAGAAATTTTTTCTACTTCAATTAAATTTTACTTTTTAATCAAAAAATTAGGAATATTAATTTTTAAGTATATACACGAATTGGCATACCATCAAGAGCAACAATCACACAAACAAGAAAAGGACGAAGCTTGTAAATTTTTACGCCGTTTTCGAGAAACTCGAGATTAAAATGCTGATTATAGTTTGGTGAAAAATATTTGCAATTGGGCTTCATAACCGTTGGTTTGCATGTTCGATTTTCAGCACCTTCACTTTTTTAAATTATTTTTTTAGTTATTAAAATATTTGCAAATATAATTTTTTCATTCACTGTTACTTTTAGTAACAGTAAAAAATACGTTTTAGCGACTCGTCACAGAAAAGGGATTGGTTGGATTTTGAACCTCTTTTCCAGGTCCCCCTTTAAAAAAATACGTTTAATCGACTGGTCACAGAAGAGTGATTAGTCACATCTCCAACTCCTTTTTCAGCTTCCTCTTTAAAAAAATAAGTTATAGCAATTGGTCACGAAAGAGTGATTAATTGCATCTTGAACCACTTTTTCAGCTCCCCCCTATAAAAAAAATAAGTTTTAGCAACTGGTCAAAGAAGAGTGATTGTTAGAATTTCGAACCCCTTTTCCCTCCCCCCTATAAAAAAAATAAGTTTTAGCAACTGGTCAAAGAAGAGTGATTGTTCGCATTTCGAACCCCTTTTCCAGCTCCCCCTTTATAAAAATTAGTTATAGCGACTGGTTTCAGAAGAGTGATTGCTCACATCTCGAACCCCTTTTCTAGTTCACCCTTTACGAAAAATACGATTTAGCGACTGGTTACAGAAGAGTGATTCTTCCAATCTTCAACCCGTTTCCTAGTTCCCCCTTTTAAAAAATTAGTTTCGGCGAATGATCACAAAAGAGTGCTCTCCATAATAGACATGTGAAGTTCCCGGTACTGATATAAATATATAACCAAGGGCTTCTGGATCAAAACTCACACTCTGATTGTAAAGGCTAAAATTCCAAAGCTCTGCATAACGCGACTTCTCTATTTCTAACTTAACTGATATTGCCTGTAAACCGTAGGCATGTGTATCTGTTAAAACTTTATAGTGTTGAAAAATCTCCGTATGTGAAGTTGTGATCCAAGGAGGTCTATGTTCCACCCGGTTAAGACGAGTGACATAACAGACCTTAGTAACGTTATCGCCCTGCAACATTTGTCATTTGGATGGCATTGATAGCAGCTCCTGAATTTGTAGGAAAAAAAACTGATAATTATCAAGCTTATGTATAGTACAAGGAAAGAAATTTTAGACAGTTGTGCTAGTGGTACGTTCAACTACCGTAGTTGTTTTAAATTTCTATGGGTAGCAAGCTAAAGATTTAACAAATTGGATCAATCAAGTATTTTTTGAATTTTTTAGCACGACTTCAACTCGTATGACTCACGGAAATTGGAGCAAAACTCTAAAACTAAGAAGTACCATATATTTAAATTTGATTTTTAATTTGGGCTTAGAAATTTCATAGATCCTTATAAAATACGGTCTCGGTCACTTCCATAAAGTTAAAAATCTACAAAATAGCGTTCTTTTCCATTAATGTGCAAAATTCTTGAAAATAAAACCAAGAATCCAACGACCAAATTTGGACAACCATCATAAAATTTTCTTGTTGAGATTTGGAGAAAACAAATAAAGAAAAACACTTTTTACTCCTAAAAAAGAAAAGAAAATAATTTTCCTCCTTGTAAAAAAATAAAAAAGACAAAAGGAATATATTCGCTTGTTCTGATTTTGATTTGATAATAATAAAAATAGAAAGTCTTTCCTCTTTTTTATTTTTGTCCAAGGAGGACAATTATTTTTTTTTTTTCTTTCTTAGGAGGAAAATGCGTTTTTTCTTATTTTAATTTTCTTTCAAATGTCAACAGGAATATTTTATGGTGGTTATAAGAATTGGGCCCTTGGACTTTTCGTTTTATTTTCAGGAATTCTGCACAATAATATGATTGTTTAACGTTAAATGAGATGTTAACCCAATTAACGACCAAAGCTATCAACTTTATAACATGAGTTTGACCTGAAAATTTATGGGTATAACAAAACAAGAAATCGATCAAAATTACTGTTCCTTATGTTTTTAGGTAAGATTAAATCGAATCCGTGGTCAAAATTCGAATATGTTGAATTTAAAATTAAATATGGCGGTTTTTACATACAAAAACAGTCGCGAAAGTTTGATTTTTTATTTTTATAATTTTTTTCAGTCATAAAACGCGTTCATATCTTAACATTTCTTCAAACATCGGTGCACAAAATTCTTAAACTTTAACAGAAAATTTTTATATATAGGTTTTTTTCTTTCAAAGTATCGGACAAAATGCAAAAATGTCCCAAAAGATGTTTTTTTTTTCCATCATCGTTGTTTTTCTCAAAAACTTCAAAATTAAAAAAAAAGTTCCATAGTGTTAGAATTAGCATCGTAGAGAGTATACCTAAGAAAAACATGACCTGATACCTTAGTTTTAGGTTAGCCCTGAAGATGTGAACTGCAATGTTCACGAAACGTCGGCAAGCAATCCGCAGTTTTTTACAGGAGTGTAATCTGATATATCTCTTTTTATCAAAATGAATCATTGTGAAAGCATAAAATCTATTATTAAGGAACTCTACGGGGAGAGTATTCTTACTCAAACCAACAAGTTTAGTAAGCTCAGGACTTCTCAAGGTAAGCTACTAGCATACAGCATACAGAATACATACAGCATACAGCCTACAGCACACCAAATTTCTTTAGCACACTAACTCTAAAAAACTATTAAAACTTCACCTTTTCCTATCAATAATAATTTCAGCCTTATCTAAAGGACATAATTTTCCTGTAGCTCCATCGAAAATCCCAAAAGAAGAAATAATCAGCAATTTAGAATCCACAATATATATCTTTCCACACGAAAAAGCAAATGACATACGACGTAAGACGGCCAAAATTTTACGCTAAGCTGAAGTTCCCTCCTCAAACTTAACAAAAATGGAAAAAACCGCAATTAAAGAACTCAATGAAAATAAAGATATTATGGTATTACCCGCAGACCAAGGCTACACAACAGAAACAATTAATAAAGAAGACTATAACAACAAAATCGTAGACCTTCTAACTGACGATACATACAGAAAACTTAAAAAGGACCCCACAAAAATAGTAGTTAGTAAAACAAAAACTCTTCTCAAAGACTCTAAACTTAACAGCCAAACAATATCGAAATTAATACCTAATAACCCCATCTTTCCAAGACTTTACGGGCTCCCAAAAATCCAGAAAGATAACATTCCATTCAGACAGATCGTAAGCGCAATAAACTCAACAACTTACAACACATCACGCTTTCTCGCTACAAAACTAAAGCCTTTTACAGGAAACTCCATCATTCACGTCCAAAAGTCATTTGACTTTATTAAAAAGATACAACAGATTCATATTCAACTCCAAGACATCATAGTGAGTTTCGATATAGTATCTTTTTTTTAAAAAAGTACCAATCTCTGATACAATTGATATTATTCAATCTTTTACAAACTTCCCTTCCGAGAAACAAACGTGTCCTTTAACCAATGCAAGCTTAAATCCGAATTCTAGTTCCGTTACGTTGATGATACTTTTGTCATCTGGCGACGTAGATGAGATGTACTGAATATTTTTTTCGATTTCATCAATCAGTTACATCTTAATATCCAGTTCGCTATGGAAACACAACAGAACGGAAAACTACCCTTCTTGGACGTGTTAATTTACAAAATCTAATAACACATTAGGATATGAAGTTTATAGAAACCCCATGCATACAAACAGGTACCTACGTGCCTCCTCGCACCATCAACCATCTCACAAACAATCGATCATCAAAAAGAATTATAAAACTTTAAACAAATCCTGGTACAGAACGATTACACAAACAAACAAATTAATAAAGGAATAAGAAAATACCTTCAAAAAACAAGCCAACACAACCTACGAAAGAAAGAGAGAGAAAAACGACCACCACCCTACCCTACATCTAAGGTGTCACAGAACAAATAGGAAAAATTCTCAACAAACACAACATCCAAACCAACGTATAAAGGAACACAAGAGTAAAGTCAGGCTAAAACACAACATCTTTACAAGAAAACATAGAGAAGCAATCGATATCTTAAAACATCCTAATAACATCAATAGGGACAATGGATATAATACCAATCCGATTTGGCTTTCCGTTGCCCCGGACTTAAAAAAATGACTTGATTGGCCAATCAAGTTCGAACCAGTCCCCACGGTGGGGCGCTCTGACCAATCACAGATATCGTAGAGAGTATACCTAAGAACAACATGACCTGATACCTCAGTTTCAGGTCAGCCCTGAAGACGTGAACTGCAATGTTCACGAAACATGGACAAACAATTCGTAGTTTTTTACACTTTTGAAGACCGATATATCTCTTTTCATCGAAATAAATTATGTCTCAACCAAAAAGATAAATTTTTATTAAAATGTTTTGGTGTTCGTTAAAACAGCTAAATTTCAAACTAAGTTGTACAACTGCGAAGCAAGCAATTATAATTTCAACAAAATATTCAATACTTAATTTTTCTGTTAGAAAAATTAATTTTCAAACAAAAATTAAATTGATACATATTCATTTTAAATAATTAAGCTTATACAACACAAAAAATTAATAATAAATAGTTTGAATCTTCGATTTTTATATTCTTTGCAATTAATAAAACGAAAATCAAATTGATATTATATTCACCTCAAATAATTAAGTTTATAAAATCCAAAACAATTAATAATAAATGGTATGAATATGCGATTTTTATATTATTTGCAAATAATAAAACAAAAGTTATAAGTGCTGTTATAAAATACTTACGAGAGATTTTAGAGCACCTTTTAAAATCTATTCTTCCTGCTCGAGGCTTTTGGAATATTATGAATGATTTTGCTTAAAATTTAAGTTTTAGACTTTTAAAGTATTTCGAAGAAATAGAAAAATACATGAAACTTTCTCAGAAAATTGCTTAAAGAAATATTATATGTCTTTCAAAAAGATGAAACTCTTTTTTTACATTTTTTCACTTATCTGCCGTCATTTGGATTAAATTATAATTTCAGCCTTATTCATTTGCGATGCACAAGAACAAAAATCTTCAAAAATAATTAAAACAGAAATTGCAGATATTTCAAAAAGCTATCATTCTTTTTGAAAACTTTTTCACGCTTAGTCGGAAATTCAAGAAAAAAATAGATTCTGCAAAAAGAAATCCGGAGAACGAAGAATCTCGACGAAAGTGAAAGGAACAAAACGACCTTTATCGTTTTCTTCCTTTCACTTTCGTC
>NC_046658.1:151229275-151240295 GCF_010883055.1 Belonocnema kinseyi
CGACCTTTATCGTTTTCTTCCTTTCACTTTCGTCGAGATTCTTCGTTCTCCGGATTTCTTTTTGCAGAATCTATTTTTTTCTTGAATTTCCGACTAAGCGCGTTTTTAAAATCATTAATGTTTAAAGTGCCGTTTGCGCTATGATCTTAAAGTTTTAGCGATGTGCTAGATTTATCACCCTTGGCGTCTTGAGGATAATTTGTTTTTATCATTCAATCTCTTATTTATTCCAGTGCAAATATGTGTAAATAATTCAAGGTGGCTGCAAAATAATCTGGCTGTTTTTATGTGAGTTTTCAGTTTATTGAATCATCTGACGGAAATTCAAAAACCTTTAGAAATGATAAAATTGATAGCAGCCGTTCTGAAAATTATAAAATTCGATTTTCTCAAGATGTCTACATTTAAACGAGTATATCATTTTCCAGAAACCTTTTCTGATATTTATTATGTAATATTTATTTGTGTGAAAGTATACTTTGTCGGTTTGCATCAAATCGAAAAATTGATCAGAATGGATTCTTCTTTAGCACACTTTTTTAACACCTAATAATAAAGAACGAGTTTGTAAACCAGCTATTTGGGATAAAAATTCTAAAAGTGAGCGCATTTTTAAATTTTCCAATAAATATTTTTAAAGGTTTACAAATTTTATGTACGGTTATTCGTAGTACTTAGAAACTAAAAGGTAAAAATTCAAAACTTGATCGTACAAAAAATAATGAAAAATCAAGAAATTCCCTTTTGTGGTCAAACTATGCAAAATACAAAAAAAATCAATAAACTAAAATTGCTCGCCCTATTTGGTTGCGTAGTTTTTGTTCTTCATCCTAAAAACAACGTTAAAAATAATAACATTAAATTCTTGATATAACGAAAGAATTATTTATCATCTATCACTTACTTCAAATTTTTGATCATAGAGGTTATGTAAAACCTCCCACATTTTCTTGCCATTGCTGCAATTTATTATATTCACCAACTGAGAATCTTCTGCGCCCTTCGCTGTAATTGCTTCGACTGGAACATGTGTGATGTATTACAAGTTCGCTACCCTCAGGGAATTCTTATCCCTCATTAAAATGGACACTTAAGATTTCCGTTGTGACCAATTATCTGCATTCTGTCACTTTGTGATTTTCGATACTTCGGACTCCATTCTTGTTCGGCTATTTCCACTCTTGAATGCGGACGGGCTAACCTCAAAATAAATCCCTCGAAAAAGTCAAAGTTTTTGCTTTGAACACACTTCACAACTAGTGAAATATTTTTGCTGTACGTAGTCTGGGCCCATAACCTGTTGCTAGTAAATTATAACACTCGCAACTGGTATGATGTAAAAAATTTCATTGATAACAAAATTCGAAATATTACAAGGCTTTAAAAGATGACAGAACAAAAAATAAAAGGAAGTGAAAACGCTAAGTTGATTATCGTTTTATTGATTAGATCAATATGGCTACCTTGAAGAAAAGATACAAATGTTTTTTATAAATGATTACATAAAACAGCCTTTTGAACAAGTTAATAACCAAAAAGCGTTTCAGCTTAATTATTATAATATTTAATATTTTTAACTTCTCTCCTATAACTTTCTTATCCTAATTTCTCTCACTCCTTCTCCACCTCATTGTTCCCCGCGTCTAAACTTTTTCATATCGAGCCAAAACCAAACGTAGACTTTCTGCAATCAGGAAATTCCTTTCGGTAATCTGCCGCCACTCGTGATAAATATTTTATCTGACCATCGTATCTATTGAAAAGATATCTAAAGTCAGATATAAATTTAAAATCTCTTTCTGTTAAAGCATTAACTAATTAAAATTTTCTGACTGCAATCCCACTTTGCTGATATTCTACATCAGCTTTTTAAAGAATTGCGTCATCCCAGAGAAAGCCTGTGTTCATTTAAGAGCGAATGAAGAAGCTTTCGTTTTTTTATATAAAAGCATCGGAATTCCTGGTGAAAATGTTATGAGTGAATGTGGCTGGTGGGCAGGTAGTCTCTTCGCTAGAAAACCATGATACAACTATTCTTTTTTTTGAAGGCATTTTTGTCCATATTGGTCGTTGATTCAAGTCACTGCATGAAGACCGGAAATGCGTTTAATTAACCCTAGACCACGTGACCGCCTAACCGATACAGAGTACTGACTGTTAGTGCAAGTATTTCAGGATCTTGTCTATTAAAAAGTGTATGGTTTCTCTAAGTAACATATTTTCTGAATATTTAATTCAATTTACAGTTAATTTAAGGTGTCAATGTGCATGAAAGCAATTTTGTCAATATTTCGTGCAATTTTTGTGCTTAAGAGGACATTTTGTCATGTAATAGTCGAAAGAAGTTATGTTTTTGTAGCAGGTAAGGAATAAAATAATACAACAAATTTAAAAACTTGATACTTTTTGACTCATAATCCTTTTTAAATTATTGAGACTATAATTTTGTATCATATGTTAGTATCATATATTAGTTTACAGATTTAAATGTGTGAATTTTTCCCTCTCAAGGAAATCAATCCAAGAGAATTTAGATCTATTGACAACTTACTATGTCCTTGTCAGGAAACTGGTACCGAGTATGCATGTCGGAACCAATCTTGGAAGGACGATAAATCTGAAACGTAATGACTTATTATTTACATTTAATTTAGCTACTTACTTTGAGGTTATATTAAAGAATTTGTTTGCATTGAAATCTCACAATAATCAAAATTATGAAAAGTGGATGCCCAGAACCGAGAACCGAATTGAGTCCCGAATTTGTTTTTAACCCTGAGATTATTAAGGGTATTTATGCACGCATCACCTGAATTGACTGATTTCAACTTCGTTTGCCCCACGAAAAAGAAATGGCTGAAAATTCCCTTTTTTCCATGTGGAATTGATTTTATAAATAATGCGCCATTCTGAGCAGACCGTGGTGGTATGTTTGCCGTTCAAAATTTTGCATTATTTTCCTAACCACTTAAGCTTCACAGATTGTATAGGGCTAGTAATTGATTGGGCCCTTTTAATAGATAATAATGAAAATTTAACTACCTCCCATTTCTCTGATTTTGAATATTAATTTGCCCTATCTATTTTGGGAATTTTTGTTGAAATTCCTAAGATACTGTGAAATTAATTTCTCAAAATGGTTGATTCTTCATGTGCAATTTATAGAATTTCAATGCCTAATACTGATTCTGAATCCTACTGAATAAGTTCCCGAATTTTAACGGGTCGCGTTTTCAATAAATGGTGAGAGGATTGTTTAAATCTGTATTTCGCTTCATAATATAACTGGACAATCAATTTCTTACAAAGCGCCCATGACCAGCAAGGCAATCCCGATTAACATGGAAAGAAAACAAGAATTAGCGCGATTAAGTTCCCATCATTTGATGGGTCGCTTAATCGCTAGAGGGACCACCCTCCAATTCAGGTCCGTGAGCATGACTCACTGAGAGACAATAGGAGTTTATTTTCCCTCAAATAGCTTTAATTTAAAAAAATCCCTTGAACAAGGTTAAATGCCCTTGCTGGGTACCCACTTAATTGTGCCCTGACAGCCTTCTCTTTTATCCTTCCTATTTACATAAATTAATACAATTCGTAACTCGATGTTGCGAATTAAAAGAAGTCGCTGGCCAAACCAGAGCTCGCTCCAGAAGCTTGGCGCTGACTGGCGATCTACCTGTTCTTTGGTAATCACACAGGTCCCGTTCTCATCAGCTTGTCGATCCCCACTTACGAGTGGTTGCGCACGCACCTCACTTGTTTCACGTAGCGGTACATACGATCTATATAACCGTTCTGCTTAGGAATTTGTAAGCCATTCAGGAGCGTATTTATTTTCGCTTTCATCCGCTCCTGAGCGAATTTCATAAATATGAATATAATTAAATTCTAGACTATCTCAGTGCCTTTTAGAGAAAAGAATGTTTCAAATTTTGGAGAAATTCATTATTTTAATAATATCGTTGTAGAGTAAATTTTAAAAATAGAGTTTTCAAAACAAAATTAAAAGAAAAAAATTTTCTGTGGATATGTGTAGGCTACCTGTGCCCCCCTAAACGAATGGATACAAAAAAAGGAAACTCCTTGGGAACATTCGTTTATGTTTATGTGTGTTTTATTTAAACGTGTAAAATTGGATTAATCAAAATTATGATTAAAAGCTTTATTCTGTAAATTTTTTTAGCATTCCTCTTATTCCTTCACATCATCATTGTCGCATTTATTATGAAACAATATAAAAGCATAACATTTTCCCCCCATTTGCTCCCTCCACAATATCTCTTTGTCCCTTTTTAATTAATGTCTTTGTTTACAATCTTGCTTGCTACGAATTATTCTAACAATTATGGTTCTTGCGCTTATTTCTTATTTTATAAATCCTTTTTTCGTGTGACATGTTTTTTTCTAATTTTGCTGTAGTCGCTTTTCTCTAATATATTTTATAATTGTTTCATTTCTTATTTTTATATCGCTAATTCTCCTATGCGTTTATTTACATGTTATTTATTTTCTTTTTTTGTATTTGACTCATTTTGTCTAATTTCGCTCTAGTCGCGTTTCTTTCCAATGTATAATTTTTCATTTCTTATTTTCAGATTCTATATGTATTTTATACTATATTCCTAATTCTTTTATATGTTTGTTTACAGTAATCAATGTTCTGTTCTTCTCTTCTTTGGATGTACTTTTTTAGGTCCTGTGAGTGGTACATCCCCTTTTCTTTTTCTTTTCCAAGATCCCACAGGATGAATGTCCCTGGACTTATCTCTTTCTTTAATTCGTAGGGTCCATTATAAATTTGCAGGAATTTAGCCAATATTTTGTTGCTTTTATCCGATCTATTTAGTAGCTTTAAAAGTACCTTCTCACCGACTTTTAATTTAGTAATATTATATTTTCGATTGAATGCCTCTGCTCTTTTTTTACCTTTTTCAATTATTTTGTCTCGATTTATTTCTATTTTTCTCTCATATCTCATTTGATTTGTTAAAGGAGGTAGTTTCAACCAATTTTCCCAAGCCCTTTTTGGCTTGATGTTTAGTTCCAGTTCAATTGGTTTTAATTCGGTTGTTTCATGATGTGTTTCATTCATGCAATTTTCTATCACCCGCATTCAACCCCACCATGTGTTGTGACGTTCTTTGATGAGTGTTCGGAAAACTTCGATAGTTCTCGATGTATTCTTTCGACAATATTGCTTTGAGGGTGTATTATTGATGAAAATACTGCAGTAATGCCTTCTTGTTTCAGTTTATTTAGCTACTGATCACATATGAATTGTCGTCCCATGATCAGTGACTATTTTTTCAGGCTTGCCTTATTTTCCAATATAATCGTTGAATATCTTTGGTATTGCTGCATATTATGCTGCTAGGCAGACATAATTTCTTTCCATTTTTTGTATTTAGGTAGATGAGTTTGTGGTAAATTTCAAATTTTTTAGTTTTACCTTGTTGGGTTTCCTGGAATCGTTTTTGTAGGATAGGGTCCTCCTTTTGCTCAATTATGAGATTATTTAATCGTTCTCTTAGTTCTGATGTTCTTCTTTTTCATTTGTTTGATAAAGAACGGCCCCTAGTGCTACGTCACTGGTATCCGTTTAAAGGTAAAATGGCTTTCTGAGGTCTGAATACGTAAGAATTGCAAATTCACAAAAGAGTCCCTTTACTTTTTTAAAAGCATCATCTTTTTCTTGGTTCCAAATCCATTTGTTTCCTACTCTCAATAATTCAAGTAGATGGATAATTTCTTGGGCATGTTCATTAGTGAATTTTGTGTAATAGTTTGTAAACGCTAAAGATCCCCCTAGTTCCTTTAAAATTCTTGCTATCCCAGAAATTTCAAATCTGGATGGAAAAAGTGAGATTTTTTAAAATTAACAGAGACATTGTGGTCCAGTATGCGTTGGAATAACAATTCGAGATGATTTAAGTGTTCTGAGATGTAAATAGCGTGTCATCGATGAAAGTGATTACAAAATCTCCTATTCCTTTTGAAACTAGATCTAAAGCCCTAATTAAAGCAGCAGTGCTTGTTTTAAATCCAAAGGTTGTAACTTTAAATTCATAACATTTTCCTTCATGTAGGAAGGAAGTATATTTCACTGAATTAGGGTGCAGCGGCACCTACCAAAAACTACTCACAAGATCAAGTGTTGACATGACCTTCGAATGATTTTTTGGATATGTAGGAGAAATTTTGGGTTGACGTGGGGAATAAGACCTAATATGCTGGCATGCTTCTAATCCGCTGTCTTCATGCCGAGGCGCCTTTCTGCGGCCGTGGTCTGGTGGACACGCGCAGAACATAAAACGATGTAGGACAGGCTTGGACAACGGCAAACGCTAGCGTTTAGAGGTTTGACGGGAGCAATGAGGAGGTCAGATGCAGTAATTTATCACATTGCGAGAAGAAGGAAACTGGTGCTCCCGCTTGGGAGACATTCGTTGTTCTATAATACTATTAGAGGAGAGCGCTGCTGCACCAGAACTGGTTTAGCAATGCAAAAGGGCATTGAACCAACTTGCAGAAAAAAATACAGTGGCTCTCATATAGGCTCCTGGCCATATAGGGATGAAAGGCAACGAGAAATCGGACGTGCTGAAAAGATGCGCTGCGGCAAGTGAATACGTAGGACCGGAACCGGTATTGGGACTAGCGTCTTGCTGCATCGATCTTGCTATCAAAATCTGGACGCGCACGAAGCACCTAGAATACTGTAAGCAATTCCAGGGTTGCCGTCTGGCGAAGTCCATCCTGGGCTATACGTACAGAATGGACAGAGTCAGGGAAATCCTGGGATTGCGGAAGAAAGCAGTAAGGACAGTGGTTCATACGCTCATTAGGCATAGCCACTTTAACTACCACATGTACAAAATGGGGTATAGCCTCTCTAGAGAATGTAGGAGATGCAGCAGCGATAATGCAACATCTTTGCATGTTCTGTGCCAGTGCGCGGTGTCAGCTAGTCTCAAATATCAAGCCCTTGGGTCTTATTTTATAGATCCTGCGGAAGCTGCAATGCTGTTGGTGATTGCCATACTAGGCCTAATTAAGAGGTCTGGGGTCAACTACTGACAGCGATGGTCAAGGGTGTAGCACAATAGTCTTTATTAGTTGAGCGCATGTTAAGCTCCATAGGGTCTCCCAGCCCGTAATAAAATTAAGTAACTTATCCCAATACATATTTATATTTAGGTTTCGGCAGTTATAATAAAATATGACAATAAACTTAGAAAAATATCAATAATGGTATAATTGAATTGGTATTTTAATTTTTGTTGAAATTTTCTAGATACAAAGTGCTTTTGAAAAATTTCAAGAATAACTGAAATAATAATTCATTTTTAATTTCTGACTTTTATGTAGTGCTTAAGGCTCTATGGATATTCGAATGCTTTTGAGAATTCCTGAATTTTTTGAAAACTTTCACGTGTCTTATGAAATTCTTAGAATTTTTTCACAATTTTTAACAAAACTCTCAAAATTCAAAAAAGTGTCTAAAATCTTCTACATTGTTTTTAATTTTAGTAATCTGCTTACGTATTTTTTGAAAAAACAACTTGATGGAAACTTTTGTTGAAAAAAAAGATTTCGACGACTAAAGTTAAAACACAACGAATAAACAAAAAAGCTCTCATTGTGATATAAAAAATTTTTTGAATAATAATTTTCGGACAAAAAGAAAAAAGTGGAAAGAAAAATTAGAAGGCAAGCAACTACACCCCCTTCCTTCTTTTTTCTTTCGTCTTTTTTTTTTGTTTTTATTACTATCAAATTACAATAAAATAACATTCAAAATAAAAATAAAATGAAATTGCATTACCAACGTTTCAGTATTCATACCTTACCAAGGCATACCCTTTTCAAGACAAGAAAAAATAAATCGGTAGAAACGGACAGTAAGCCAATCTATTGTAAACACAATGCAACTATCTGTCGCAATTACATCAGAAACAGAGAACTTATGCAAATCGGTTTTTAAATTAATAGATAGCTATTTCGATTTTAAATGTAAAGCATTTCCATAAATTCTCTCTCTCATTACTTTCACTATGCACAATTTTGAAATTATCCCAGTCAAACTCATAGTAAGCATCAACAGATTCCTTGGTATGTTTGGAAAAAACACTTTTATAACCGCTTCCCAAACGAACATAAGTTTTGTGTTTCTCTATCCTAGTATTAAAAAGTGTGCTAGTCTGTCCTAAGTAATACGTCCTATAGGTCCTGACACTGATCTTGTAAACAACACAAACTTTTTTTAAATTATCTAAATGATTATCTGCGGGCAAAATAATACTTTGCTTGTTTTTGGTTTGTTAAACTCTAATTTCAATATGTTTCTTAATTAAACTTTGTGAATAAGGATTCAGAAAAAGGATATTCCTAACATTATTCAAATTTTTTGGGCGAAATAAAAAATCGGAAAACCTAGAGCTATGGCAACAAAGTTTTTGATTACTGCAATTTCGTTTTAAAAAGGATGAGCAGAAAAGAAATTTTAAATTCTACCTGAACATGTATTTTTTCTATACCAATTGATAATAATATTACCATCAACCCTTAATTACTTCTCTGTCCAAAAACCTGACTCTGTTATCCTGTTCCACTTCATGAGTAAATTGAAGTTCTAGATAAAAAATGTTAAAAGTATCAATTACAATTTGCAACTTTGCTAGAGTAGCAAACATCTATCAATAAAAAGATCCATTAAACTTAAAATAGTTTGAGTTCATAATAAAAAACATCCCTTCAATAAAATCTTTTTGACGTAATCGAGCACCAGTTTTAATAGTATCCCATCTATTTAAAATTGCCTGTATAACTAATTCAAGAGGGAAATTCGGAAACATTGCAATAACATCCAAAGAAATTGTTACATGGTCACCCGGAACTGTTTTTTGAATAATACTATTTTAAAATTCTCAGCTATTTTTCACATTATATTTAGAAGTTGTGATAGAATCCTTAAGAATCAAATTAAATTTCTGTTTTCAAAATTTAGTGGAAGTATTAATAGTTGAAATAACTAATCTTAAGGAATATTTATCTTTATGAATTTTCCTCAAACCATAACATCTGTCAAGAACTGTGTCTTTAGTATTAATATCAGTCCATCTTATATCCTTTTTCGTAAGTTATTTCTTTCTTCAATTGTCAAGCATACTAAAAGTGTTTCTTTTGAATTTTCGAAGAGGACTTTCATGTAAAAATTCAAAACTTTCATGATTAGAAAGCAAATTCTCCTTATTTCTAACATAATCCGATCTTTTTGTACAAACAGTAATACTGTCTTTATTAGCACGCATGCAAACTATTTTTTCCTCCAAAACTTAAATTTACTAATGAAATAGAATCAGCAAATAAAGTTCAAAATAATCCCAGTGATGCAAATTTTCACTTCAAAAACATGTCGACAACTGTGAAGGATCAACCCTTGCCTGATATCAACTTATTTGACATAACTTTACCCAACAGAACCTGACCTCACCTAACCTGAATTAACAGAAATTTATTGAACTACACGTAAAGCTCTGGAAGCATATTTTCCCAGTAGCAAATGTGTGCTATATTTAATAGGTTAACTCGATCTTAAGCCACAAATGAATCTAACTTAACAGAACATAACGAAATTTTGCTTAACGCAACACAACCTAAGTTAAGTGTCCCCGTTGTAACACAATAAAATTCATACTCGTATCATTGTACTACAGGTGGTTAAAAATTTAGACGCACATCACTCATTTGAAGAAACTTAGAACTACAAGTAGAATTGACCCCATTTGAATTAACCTGACAATGTTTGTATCAATTAAAATGTAGAACTGTAACTTAAACATGCAAATGAATAAAAGTTTTATTCAAAATTTTTTTCTCTCTGCTTTTCTTAGACTTAAGGAATATATTTATACTATCATTCGTGTTTACATTATATCTTGCTTTTTGTCGTAATTAAATTGATTTATAAACCTACTTCAGTCTATTTTCTGCCTGCTATAACGTGTTCTTTTTTCTTTGAAGGAACGATGTAAAAGGTTACGATGACGTTTAAGACCTACATTCGTTTCCCTTTTCAACATCCAGCAAAAATCAGCCATCATGATCTCGTCCCATCTACCCTGATATCATTGTTCCATCACTTTTCTGTCTTGATGAAAACGTTCCCCTTGTTCTTCGCTGAAATCACCAACATTTTCTGGAAACTTATCCTATTTGTTACCGTGGAAATTTGCGTTTATTGCTTTAAAACTTTCCCAAGCGTCCATTTGAATTTTTGTCCTGTGGCTCACAAAATTAGTATCTCTTTTCAATATTCTAATCTGTGGTCCATCAAAGACTCCTTCTTTCAATTTAGCGTCTGAAACATTAGGGAATTTAAGGGATATATACTTACAGCATTGTCCATCTTTGTCTAACGCCTTAAAAAATTGCTTCATGAGTCCAAGCTTTATGTGGAGGTGTGGTAGTAAAATTTTGTCTGGATTAACGAGGCTTTGGTTAATGATATTATGATAACCAGGTTTGAATGAATCTCTTAAAGGCCAATGTTCTTTGCTGTAATGATTGGCTCGATCTCTGCTATTTCACAGGCATATAAAACATGGCTCTCTCGTGAAAGCCGATTGTTGGCCTAATATCATTGTTATGATTTTGAGATCACCACATGTTTGCCATTTGTAATTCGTGTAATTAACTTTTTCAAGAAGCATTTTAACATTGTTATATTCTTCTTTGATGACCGTTAAGTGAGCTCTAGGGATAGGAGCATAAGTATTCGTGTTATGAAGTAAAACAGCCTTAATGCTGCGTTTTGACGAATCAATGAAAAGTCGCCATTCTTCGTCTCTGTACACATTTTTCTTCAAGTGGTTCATTAGTACGTTAACGTCAGTGCAGTACACTAAAGACTTCCCTTCGCCTTTAACGAAAAACTTTCTGAATTCTTTGTCCCTGTCGCGATAGAATGAAACTTTTGTCTTTGGCTCTAGAAGATTTCTTCTTTTTAGAAATGAAG
>NC_046658.1:151240395-151260428 GCF_010883055.1 Belonocnema kinseyi
TCTTCTAAAGCCTTTAAATCAGCCTGGCATGCATTTTTATTGATTTCAATTGCTCTTGTGACTGTGCACACATTAATGTACGAAATGTTATTTTTATTTTTGGCGTTGAATCCTTGGACGGAATTCATCGAAAAGTAGCAATCCTTCGCAATAACGGGGTTTTTCCATGTGTTTGGTGTAAAGTACTTGCGTTACTTTTCGTTGTTTGAATTTTTTAGACGACACAACATAAGTCTGCAGGAATTGCAAATGACGTGAGGAACCCATTTTGTTCCTTGGTGCAGCAATTTACGGTCAAAACACTTTTCGTAAAGACTTTTCACTTCCTCGTCAGTTGATTTTCGCAAACTGCTCACTTCATATTTACTGCAAATGTAACAGAATGAATCTGAGCTATTCTTCAGGCATGCGATTGAGAAATGCTCGCGGTTTTTTTTTCTTGTAGCATGAGACTCTACACCAACCAAGTGATCCATTGATGAAGAGCTACGGTTGCATGATGACGACGTCGGAGAGCCCGCTTGCCCACCCTGACCGGACGCCGATACTGGGGTTTTTCCCTGCATCGTAATACACTTTTTACCTGTGTCTGCCATGATGGCATGAACGCCGTTTACCCAGGGACTCAGCCAATGTGGATCCGTTGCCCACCGTCACCACGTGGAGGTGCCCTGGTTACAGACACAGGCGAATAATGTTAACAACAAGCTGTTACGAAACTCCAGACATTAACTGCTATTGTCCCAACGGGACAACAAAATCAGTTTAATTGTGTTTCGTGAGGTTAGGTTAGGTTAAGTTAGGCTAGGTTAGATTTATTTCTAAGTTGGGCTTGACTTGACCCATTCGATGTAGCACACATTTGCGACTGGGAAAATATGCTTCCAGAGCTTTACGTGTAGTTCAATAAATTTCTGTTAATTCAGGTTCGGTGAGGTCAGGTTCTGTTGGGTAAAGTTATGTTAAATTAGTTGATATCAGGTAATAGTTGATCCTTCACAGTTGTCGACATTTTTTTGAAGTGAAAATTTGCATCACTCGCATTATTTTGAAATTTACTTGCCTCAGTGCATGATTTTTCGTCACTTTTTGAGGGTATGGCTCAAAGATGACGTGATGGATGTTTTTTGATACCGAATTTGAATTTGGCGCCCCCAAATCCATAGGAATACTTGTGTCTTGTTACCAGATCCGCACACTTTTTTGTGTGGCTGTGTTATTATCAAATGGTATAGAAAAAGTACATATTCAGGTAGAATTTTTTATTTCTTTCTGCTTCTGCTTTTCAAAACAAAATAGCTGAAATTAAAACTTAGTTGACAGAGCTTCAGGTTTTTTTTTATTTGTTATTTCACACAATAAATTTGAATATTGTCAGGAATATCCTGTTTCTGAATCATTACTCCAAAAAGTTAATTGATAAACATATTACAATTCGAGTTTAAAAACCAAAAAATAAATAGAGTAATATTTTTCCCATGGATAATCAGAAAGAGTTAAATTTTTCAAGATAATTTTTTGCAATAATCGTTTAGATAATTTTGGAAAAGGTTCTGTAGTTTACAAGATCACTTGCAGGATCTGTAAGATGAATTATGTTGGAGAGACGGGCAGACTTCTTAATACTAGGATAGAGGAACACAAATGTGATGTTCGTTTAGGACGCCCTTATGAGAGTGTTCTTGTCAGACATATAAACGGAATTTGTTAATTTTAAGTATGCGTTTCGTCGGGATTATGTTCAAATTTTGCATTGTCAAGTAATGGGAGAAAGAGAAATTCATGAAAATGCTTTATATTAAGGAACAGAAAAAGTTATCTATTTATTAAAAAACTAATTTGGATAACCTGAACAAGAGTCACGTCAATGTGATTTATTACATTTGCCGGTCTTTTTTCATGAATTTTGTTTTTTTCTAACTTTCGCTGCTTCTGATCTAATTTTAGCAGATATTTATATTGTGTTTACAACAGATTGGCCTACTGACGCTCATTCGATTCTCAAGTATCAAAGAGAAAGAACCTGTTCTTCTGTGCTATGAATTTCTAACTATTTATTTTGTCTTGCCTTGATAAGGGTACTGTTTTACTACCGAAACGTTTATAATGCAATTTTCATTTTTATTTTCATTTTGAATGTTATTTTATTGTAATTTGATGTTTGCTACGAACGAGCGAATTCATTAGGGGGGTTGAGTTGTCCGCTACACTTCACCCGTTCTTTTCACTCGTTGCCGTAGGTCCCAAACTATGAAATCACCACTAAAGTAAATGCCCTACCTTTATTTTTATGTGGTGCAGGACATTTTGATCTACTCCCGGACTGGGGGACCTAACCCTTGTAGTTCCGACATTTGTTTGGGTTATATGTGCGGAACGAAACGACTTTATTGTCCTAGTTTCTTTTTTTTTATTTGAAAATCTAAGAGGCCTTATTCAAAAACACTTAAAAATAATTATAAACACAACTTGTATTTCCTTAAAAACCACTGCCTATCTCCACGGTAGCGTAGGAGATGACGGGCTAAGCAACTTTGTTTTCTAGGCTTACACAATATTTTCCATATGGCACTAGCCGCTTCGCCGTCCCACGAAAAGGGGAAAGATACGAGGAGCAGAGAGAGAGAGAGAGAGATGTAGAGATATGTGAAAGCAACTATAAATATAATAATCTCTGACTTTTTCACTCGCGTGACACAGCGCACGAACTGTCATTTCACTCTGGTTCTTTAACCCCTTTTAACTCTGGTTGCACACAGATAATATATTTTTGAATTTATCAGATTTCCATCTATGGGTCTTTAAATTTAACGTCGCAAAAACACTCTTTATTGAATACTGCTCTTACGATATACGTATTAATGTTAGGGACAACCCGCGTACCGAGTCCCGCGCGAGTTAAAATGCCGACGAGTAATTTGGACTTTAATTCAAATCTTTCCTCTCGGGCAATCAGTCTGATATCGGGAATAATAGATGGGCGACTGCCTGGAGGTAACAGGTAGGATGTTCCTCATAGGCAATGGTATGTGTAATTTAGGTAAGGTCTTCAGAAATGCCTACATTTCTGGCCTGGGAATTGTCGCGGCCGGATGCGATCCGCGTGAACACAATTGCTGAGTTTTCAAAAATGTGTACAACTAAGATTTCCTGCCAGGTACGTGAAGTGTTACTAAACCGCTAAGGTAAATTATCCGAATCATAATTTGGATAAAAATTTCATTAATCATTGAGCTAATTCCGAATTTTTTTAAATGTTTTAATTTTCTCGTGTTTTAGTGAGTTTCGAAATCGAATTTGTTCTTGATGAGAATATTAAGCTCATCCCATTATTTTATCAGTTGTCCTAGTTAGTGAACAAATTGGTTTTCTTTCATTTATCGGCTAATTGATTTTAAGAAGGAGCGGGTGAAATTACTATCAGTTGTTACTAATATTATCGGAATTGTTATTCTTATCATATGATCTTAACTGAAAAATTTTGGTGGTTAGCCAAGAGTAATTTATTTTATTCTTATGAATTTTTTATATTTATTAACAATTTACATTGTTAATTAACATTTAGTGTTCTCGAGACCACTGGGAGTATCCAGCCAGTATGAGTGATAAGAAGTGGCACGAGTTCATAGGCGGGGAAGAAGGCGAGGATCGTTCCTATTGTACAGCCCGCCCGTGGTGTTATTAACGAGGTCTCTGTCCACCGCTCCTTGGCCCTCTCCCCGTCAATTTGAGTTCAACGGAATTTACATAAGGAAGTCGACGGTCTCGGTTACGGTGCAGTATAATGTGTAACGTATGGGTACTGTGATAATGAGCAATGAAGAATGTAAATTGCTTAGCCCCCATAGAGCCCACCGTAACATAGTAATAAAAATTTTTTAAAAAGGAAGAAAGAAGAAAAGAAGGAAGGGGCTGTGGTTGGTTGCCTTGTCATTTTGCTTTCGTCCTTTTTATTTGTGTGCGTAAATTATTTTTTATTTCTTGAGATTGCAATGGGAGCTCTTTTTCTTTCTTTATTGTGGTCCAAATTTAGTCATATGAATCTTTTTTTTAAACGGGAGTTTGCATCAATTCGATTATTGGCCGTTAAATAGGATTTTAAATTTGGGTTTTAATCTGATTTGAATTTCTTATATTTTGAAAATTAATTTTTTCATTTAAAAAATAATTTGTAATTTTCTAGAAACTTTGGCAAAATTTTTAATGCCTTGAAACCTTTGAAAATACTTAGAAAGAATTTTTCTCTTAAATTTTCAAAAATTTACAATGAGCAAAATCTATATCTTTGAATATAATTATGTTTTCCTACAGAAATTTGAAATCCAACAAAATTAAAAAATGTATGTGTAAAAAGTTTTTATATCACTGTGCGATAGCGTGCTTTGATCAATAATATTTAGGAATATAAAAAATATATATATTTAAATTTTTTATTTATACCTCAACTAAAAAAGCTAGAAAATTTGGGAAATTCTACATAAACATTAATTTTTATTTATAAAATAAAGAAATTAAAACAAATTATGTTGATTTTTTAAAATACTACTTATGAAAGCTTCGGAGAAAAATTATTTTTAATGATAAAGGTTAATTAAATAATTCATTTAATAAAAAAACAATAGAAAATTAAGGTAAATCATGAGTGACTCAGGAATATAAATCTTAGGCAGAAATGTCACAATTGTTGGATTTTGATAGGTTTTTTGTGACAAATGTAAAATGATATTGTTATTATAGCCTTTAAGAAACATTCACATATGATACTGATGATTCAATAAATAATGAAATAAAACTTGAAGAACGTCCGTTTTCTTAATTTAAAAATTTAAGGAAACTTTTCTGGAAATTGACAATTCGTTGCATTTTGAGACTTTTTTAGAATAAAAGGTGATATTTTAAAAAGAAACTGATGCATTTCCATAAAAAAATATGAATTTTAAACGAGACAATTTAATTTTGGAAAGAAACGATTATTTTTTTAAATATACGTGAAAATTTTAAACATTAGAGTTTAAACAAAATAGTCGAAATTGTAACCATGGAGTAGAATATATGACTTACAAAGATAAATTTTCAAAAAATTGTTAAATTCTCTGAAACAAAATATTCAACAACAAAACAGTTGCACTTGCCACCGAAATGTTAAACTTTTGAACAAAACAGACGAATTTTTAATAATAGTTTTATTTTAAAACTTCGCGCTTTTATTATTTTTGATTTTTAATATGCAAAAAACATAATCAAAAAGATAAAACTTTAAGCCTTAAAATATAGAATAGAATTTCTCGAGAAATTCCATGATTGCTGAAAAAGTAATCTAAAAGATTTTAGGGAAATTTTTTAATTTAATTTTCAAAGATTTCAAGAAATTAAAAAAAAAATAGATAAAATGTCAAGGTCACTAGCAGAAGAATTGGTAACTCTTTCTTTTGAAATGAAACAATTATAAATATTTGTAAGCAATTAATTTTTTTATTTATCCATCGTTACTATTTATTGGATCACATGTTATATAGGATAATCAGGGTTTATTTAGCTGACAACTTCAGTTTGTAACTTTGCATAATAGACACGTTTAGTCCCCGGTATTGCTACAAATACATAACCCTTGGCTAATGGTTCAAAAGTTATACCATGATTGTAAATCTTGAAATGCATAGGGCCTGCATGATGCTCAACGCCTAACTTGAACCTAACTGTTACTGGGACATCTTCAGCATGACTGCGAGGATCAAATAGTCTCTCTAATGAACCCTCGTACAAACAGTTGGCACGTAGATCTATAAAAACTTCAAACTCTTGAAAAATCTCCTGTCGTGAATTCGCGATCCAAGATGGTCTATGTTGTACTCTGGTGAGTTGAGAAGTAGCCTTAACAACCCGGTGGTCATGCAAAAGTAGCACCATGACACGAATGGCAGCAGCACCTAATTTGTATAAAAAAACGGTTAGTTATCAATTTTATGTACAGTATTTACACGGAAAAAAATTTTGGACAATCCAACAATGTTTCTGATTGTATCCCGGCCAGGCTACCGCTAGCTGGGTTTGATGGGCAGGAACCGGTCGGGACTGAAGTTTGCAAATAAAATCGTGGTACGAAATCAAAATCAACGTTTTTTCAGTAATCAGTCTGAAAATTCCACTTCGTTCGCAGATAATTATTATTTTTAATCAACTCGTACCCTTGTAAATGCATTTTTTTCTTTACACTTTCTTAGCCTAAAATCACCACGTGGTTTCCAACGTGAAACAATTGCTATGAAATTCTATTAACAGTAGTTGAAATTGTACTCCAATTTCCTCGCCATAATTCGTTATCTTGATTTGATCTGTAGAATTCACCGTAGTTTTTACGATGAGCCTTAAAATACAAAACAAGTTACCAATTCCTCGCCTGAAGCAATATTTTTTAACCGCTTTGAGGCCGGATTATCTGACCAGATCCCGGCCAATATTCCAGTCGGGATCCTACCATTTTACCGTGACGTTTTTAGCCGCATCCCGGCCGGATTCCCCGACCAGCGCCCGGCTGAAACCGAGGCTATCCGGCTGGGACCCGGCCGGATCCCTGATTATATTCCTTTCAAGTAAAAAATTTTCAAAGTTTAAAAAAAGGTGATTTTTTCGGTTTTCTAAGCCGTCTATGGGGATGAAAAAAATAATTTTTTGTCTCTGTACCACAGAAACATAAACTTTGAACCTTCCCCTACAATCTGCAAAAGAACTTTTTTCAAAATTCAACTGACAACCTCTTTATTTTGCCATTACTATTTAGTGTTGTTGTAAAATGCCAAAAATTAAATCCTCCAAATGTGCACCAGGCCCGATTTCTTAATTTTACTTTGTGGAATCTATTGTTATAACTAATTAATATAAACAATGATCGTCGTAGGGGGGACTTGTTCATTTTTCGGAACGGATACAAAATAAGAAAGGTAAAATTTTAGAATGAGTTATGATACATGATGGTAATACTTAGGAACACCAAAAAGTCGGAAACAGGAATAAATCAGAAATCCAAAACACTAAATGGTATTTATTCGGAAAAAAAAGAAGCGGAATGGGTAAGAATTGGGAAACGTTAAAATTAGGATAGTGAACAATTAGGAATAAGTAAATACACGGAGAGGAAAAATTCGGAATAGTAAATAAATGTACCTATTAGCAAGTGTATACATTTTTATTTATGGTAGCAAACTAATATTTATCACAGTAAATTTAATTATCATGTCATAATAAATTTACTTTGTACGTGCTAAAAATTTTGTTTAACCTGTATATTTGTTAGAGTTTAAGTAGTGTCACAATAGATTTCTTCTATTAGTAAAAGATTTATTAAAATCTTCCGAGATTTGTAAGAAAAGTATGTAAAATCTAAAACTTTCAATTTTTTAGGTCAAGTAAATGATATTATCCGTTATTTAAAATTTTTCACGAATGAATAATTATTTGTTATCATTATATAATTTAAAAACAATTTTCAACGTACAACATGAATTTGTTATGATATGGTATTTAAATTTACTGTGATAAATATTTTTTTGCTACCATAAAGAAATAATTATACACCTGCTAATAGGTAGCTTTATTAACAATTCCGAAATTTTCTACTTTCCGAATTTTTCCTCGTCGCATATTGACTTATTCCTAATTGTTCACCATCATAATTTTAACGCTTCCGAACTTTTACCCATACCGCTTCTTTAGTTTCCGAATAAATACCTTTAGAGTTTTGGATTTCAAACTTATTCCTATTTCCGACTTTTTGATATCCCTAGGTTTTACCATTATGTATTATAACCCATTCTCAAATGTTTCCTTTCTTCATTTTTACCGTTCCGATAAATGAACGGACCCCTCGTAGGGTGCTCAATAACAACAACAAACTTGACCTTAATTAGAAATGCCTAAATATTTCGTAGAAGTATTATTAAGAATGGAAAATAACCATGAGTTAACGATTACTATTATTATAAATATTCTAATAAGCAAATTGTATTTTTTTTCAAAGTATAGTTTTTCTCATCAACCAACTTTTAAATTAAATCTAAATTATAAAAGGTGGCTGCAGAAAAATATAACTGTTACATATTTTTGTTGTTAATAAGAATATTATAAACAAATAAAAAATTTCAGAGTTTTCCATCGAAAGAGATTATTTTTTCTGCTAAATCATGTTGCAGTTTTTTGAGTGGTTAGAATTCATCAGGAAAGTGTATTCATAACTCGCTATTGTTATTGTTTGTAACAATGTTTCAAATAAGCAGTCATCTGTAGCAAATTTTGCGACTGAATAAGCGGTTTTTTGTCATTATTAAGTTTAATGCATCTTGTTCTTAGTAATTATGTACTAAAATTATTATTAAATAATAACAGAGAGTAGGGACTCTTTTGTGATATCTGTTGACACCACTGACATATGCAAATATACACATTTTTTAACACACACACGCAGGCGAGACGCTCGCGCACGTTAAACGTTAATTGCAAAATAAAGAGATCGTCTGTTGAATTTTGAAAAATAGTCTTTTGCAGATTGTAGGGGAAGGTTGAAACTTTATGTTTCCGTGGTGCAGAGGACAAAAGATTATTTTCTCAATCCCCATACACAGCTCAGAAAAACAGAAAAATCGCGTTTTTTCAAACTTTGGGAATTCCTTACCCCGAAAACGGTGCGTCCCACGAAAAAAACCCACTATGAATCTTTTTTGTTTAGAATGGTTAAAAAATCTAGAAGTATTCTTTCAGATAAAAAAACTTATTTTCACTAGTTTATCAAAAAAAATTGAATTGCTCATAATCGCGCTTGCAAGTTTGAGCGCGCCTAGGGCGCGCGACTGTTGGTTCTTGCGCTTCGCGCTCAATAATATATTTATCTCGCGCTTTCCGCTCGATTTTTTTGCACAGAATTTTTAAAACTAAAGACGAAAGTATCGAGAACAGTAATTTGGTGATTATTTTTTTGCTGTCAAAATCTATTTTTTGATTTATCAAGATAATTTAAAAAGTTGTAATGATAATCTTCTAGGGCATTTAGAAATCACACTTTTTCTTCTCTTTCTATTTTTTCATATCGTCCGTTAATTCGATTCAAAGGCTCATTTTCGTGCGTTTTTGGGAATTTTAAAAAAACTTCAACTCTCATAATTTTTAATTTTATGGAGAAAGTCATCAAATAAATTTTTCGACTTTTTAAATACTATGAAAAATTGCACAGAGATTTCTGGAATTTTGAAAAAATGGTATCAAAAATATTTAAAAGGCCGTCGCTTTTTTAATTTTTATCCATAATGACTAGCTAAAACTTAACCTTTAGTTTAGGACACTTAAAGAGTGTACAAGAGGCCTATCGGATTCAGGGGGTCTCAAGACGTGAACCTTTTGACAAAAACTAGGGAGGTCAAATTTTATACAAATCTAATACCTTCTCTGTTGAGAATATAAAAATGATTTTTTTGTCACGATTGATAGTTGTATTGATAGTTCTGTTTTTAGTTTGAATCATAAAAATAGCACCAAAAACATGAAGAGTTACATTTTTGGAAACACCACACACGAGACGAAAAAGAAATTGGAAGACAGAAGTAGTGGTAAGAAAGTGCCCACGCAGCAGGCACATTTTTTTTGTACTGTTAATGAAGTCTTTCATAATTAAAGCAAAAACTGCACATCCTATCAAAAAATGGTTTATAACGAATTTGTAAACCTTTCTAAAATGAACAATTTTGTTGTATTTTTTACCGTATTTTGCACAGTTTGGCCGAAAAATGTAATTTTTTGATTTTTCATTATTTTGAACGCTGTAAAAATTAGAAATTTCGATTTTTCAAGAAAATTCAAAAAGTTGTTATGATAATCTCTTTGGGCATTCAAAAATCAACATTTTTCTTTTCTTGGCTGTTTTTCACATCGCGCGTTATTTGGCATAAAATGTTCATTTAATTGTGTTTTTGGTAATTTTGTAAACGCTATGTCTCTGGTATACTATTGTCACGTCCCGCGACTTTTGTAATAATGATAAATAATTATAAATAATGGATTATAATAACATAACATTTATATTCAATAATAACTCAACAACTTAAAGGATTATATTCAACTTCCAATTATTAATGTAAACAAGACCTACTATTGTTAAAATCATTCGTGAAGATCAGATTTGTAAAGAAACAACTCAATAGTGTAAGGTTAACCCAACAGTACAAGAAAATCTACGCATCATCTTTTGAACAAAAAACAGGCACACGTTAATTAAAAAGCAATAAATTAATTGACTAGGAAACCAGAAAAGTCTGCTGCATTTTCAATCTCATACGCTCACAATATGCTGGTATCTATAAGTACGTACACAGCAGAGTAAACAAAAATGAGCGATGCACATAAATATTCGCATAATTAACAAAACTAGCAGACTACACACTAACTGAAGAGACATAAATTAATGAGCAAGCCAACCCTGAAAACAGACCACATCTTCAGTCCCATACATTTACAAAATGCTGGTACCAATACCACATGTACATCATTTAACCATTCTGACCTACATACATCTATGACGGAGACCAACATCTTAGATCTAATAGCAATAAACAGCTTAATAAAGATGACAGCTATAGAAGGGTGAGCCGTTTACACACAACCAAAAGGACACACGCAAACCTTAGGCTCTCCTACGCATCATAATATCTTACCCTAGGACACCTAGGAAGGGATACCATATATTTTGGTAACTGCGCCATTCACCATATTTGGGCACATCAAGATTTCTAATCACTGATTGGCTATCTCGTTAATTACCCCCACGGTACTTTGGAAGGGATCCAAGGCATTATGGTTACTGCGACATCTTCCATATATGGGCATATACATAATTCTCAACGCCCATTGGACAATTAGGGTCTGACCACTCTTCCACCTAATAGATTGATAACGCTGATTGGAACCAAGAAGAATCCCTACTTCTAAAACCACTTATCCTTACGGGAATCTAAGAAGGGATCTTGTGAATAAATACAGCGGATTCGGAAGCAGAAATCAGTTTAGTTCCAGTTTCAGTTTAGTTTGTTCCTGTTTAGTCGATTATACTCCAGCTTCAGTCTTTACCCCAGTTTCAGTTTAGTCTCAGTTCAGTTACAGTTCAGTCTCAGTTAAACAAATCCAGACTGTAAAGAATCTTTGAAACCCAAAACTCCGGTCCAACAGTGTTGGCCCGTCAACCATTTAAATCTAAAAATCTACGAAGAATAGCTTCTGTTCAGAACTCCGAGTCGAGAACACCTGCCACAAAGGGACTACGCAGCCTAGATACGCTGACCTTGTCATCTCCGCCTGCAGAGCCATATTCAGTGCCATCCACCCCCTGCGGGAACCCATACAGAGTGCCAACAGAAGGACGGGCTACTTTCGATTCAAGGAACGAGAGGGCGAATTGTCCACTCTCTACAAAAAGGGGACTTTGTAATTAAACTAAGGAATCAAATAATTTTAATCGATTCGGAGGTTTATCAGGAAACGTTTATCAAATCTGATCTTTATATTCAAATTTTCTTAATACTTAAATAAATATTCATTATTTTATATATTATAACATATTTGATTTATTTGTGTATCTGGTAGTTATCCTCATCCCAGTTTTCTAGTTTATTTAAAATTAGATTCTAAAACGAGGAGCCATTTTAAATAAAATAAAATACAAGTTAAGTTACATCTCGTAGGACATAACACTATAGGTGAATTTATTACAAAGGCAAATGTAAAAAGTGGGCATATTTTGTATACTTTTGAGAACACTTTATCTAATTCAAAATTTTTTCTGTACGGCTATTTATAGTATTCAAAAAGTCGAAAAATTTATCCTAATAACTTTTTTCATCAAATAAAAAATTACCAGAGTTATAGCATTTACAAAATTCCAAAAAACACACCAAATTGAACATTTTAAGCCAAATAGCGGACGATATGAAAAAAGGTCAAAAAAATAAAAATGTTGATTTTTGAATTGTCCTTCAAGATTATCATAACAGCTTTTTGAATTTTCTTGAAAAATCAAAAATTCAAATTTTGACAAAGTGCGAAAGAATGGAAAATCCAAAAATTACATTTCTTCGTGCAACGATTTCACAGTATTTTAAAAATTTCAAATGTTTAACAAAAAGAATTTTCAAAAAGCACTAGATACGTGATGCGAATGTGTTTGTTACAGCCGAAGGAGCTTGAACAAAATAAAATTCACAATTACCAAATTACTGTTGTCGATACACTCACCTGTAGTTTTTAAAAGTTTCTGCACAAAGATCGAGCGCTTAGCGCGTGGTAATTACATTATCAAGCGCGAAGTGCGACGTAAACACATTACTGAGCGCGAAGCGTGAGATAAATATATTATCGAGTGTAAAGCGCGAGAACGAACAGTGGCGCGCCCAAACTTATGAGCCGCGCGCCCAGCGCACGATGAGCATATGCCCGCGAAGCGAGCACTTGTTTTACATTATTTTTAATAGATTGAACAAAATTAATTGTCGTATCAAAAAATAGTTTAAACTATTTTTATAAGGGCTCTGATTAGCTGAAGTTCTTTGATGAATTTTTTTTTAATATCGAACGTCGCACTATAAGTCAAATTGCATTTTTCTGGTTTAAAATCTAATATAACGAGACAGAAAAGAGATAACTCAACAAAATTTAAAAAAAATAAAGTTCATGTTACTTTGATCAAAGGAAAATATGTAAGAACAGCGACAATCTGAAATTGCGAAATATCGCAGAACAGAATTGCAAATGGCCCGTATTTAAATAAGTAATGTAGGCACTTTTACATATTTTTCTTCAATCCACGGAACACGAACTGTTAAGTACTTGCTTGAAAATCAAACTAAGAAAGAATAAAATTACCGTTTTAGAATGAAACAGTTATTGTTTCTTAAACAACTCAAAACTATTAATTTCTAACCAAAAATAAAATGTTATTCCTTGTAATAGTTAATGTATCTCCTGCGGCTTAGAGTGCTATTCAGATCTAGGGACTTATGCTAAATAAATAAATGAAAGAGTTAGATTTCCGTTAGAAAAAATAATTTTCAACACAAAATACAAATAGATTCAAACTAATTGTTTTATTTTTAAAGCAAAGAAATTCTAATTTTAAACTTAAATAATGAACTGTCAACCCAAAACTCAATTTTAAAGGAAGTAGTTAAATTGTTGATTAAAGATAATATAATAATGGTTTAAAAAATTGATTAAACAAAAAAAATGCACATCAAGATATTTCCGAGACGAATCCAGAGGTATTTTTACTGTTTGTACGTTACTCTTAATTTTTTTAAATATCAATCACACAAGTTTTGAATCCATATCTGTGACAAACTTCTTGCGTTATACGAATTTTTTTTAAGTGTCCTGAGTTTGAACACAAGTCGAAGGTGAAGTACAAAATCTGAAAATTATTTGGCAATCGACGCAGACATAATTCAGCATTGTTAGTGATATATCTGATACTCGTGAAGATTTTAAAAGTTATTTACGTTTAAATTAAAGACAAAAAAGTTTAGCGATTGCGTCTTATCAAATCGATTTTTTTTCTGCAGTTACCGACTAAATCTTATTTCTAATCATTAAAATTTCTAGTACCGCTTGCGTCACTCGTTTAAATTTTTTCTACAATATGTATTTTTTTATTTTGAAACAGTGTCTAATTTCATATTTGTTTAATAAATCATAATTTCAAAATTACATGGCACTTACCATAAAAATTCAAGAAGCCTGCGAATGCGAGATAAATACTAACAGAACAGGCCTTCATTTTCTCTGACAGAGAAATGCAAGATTGAGCTGAATTCAGAAATTGCTTGTGACGACTAAATGGATAAATGCCTGCTATTTATAGCAATTCTGACGACTTCTAAATTAGACGTTTTATTTTTTCTGTCACATAGCTTAAGTTGAAGAATAAAAATTGTCGATCTTAGATCTCGAATGTTTACCAATGTGTTAAATTTATTACCTTTAGTGCCTTCATAATAATTACAAATTCTAATATGTCGAATAACATGAACCTAAATCATCGTTTCATCATTCAATCTCTCACATATTAGGGTGGAATCAAAGACAAAATAATTAATATAACTTCAAATAAATCTAGCGGTTTTTATATAAGTTCCTGTTCGGTCGAACAATCTGACAAAAATACAAAAACCATTAAAAATAATAAATTAACTGCAGTTTTTCTGAAAATCACCAAGTTTGATTTTCTCAAAAAGTTCACATTTTCACATCATTCCCATTTTTTCAATAAACTTTTTTAATATATTGATATCATTTTTTATTATTTAGGCAGACTTAGATTATGATATAAAATATCTTTTAACGGAAATTCAGCCATAGAATCTTTCGTAGATATGTAATAATAATATAATAAATAATATACAGGAATTGCAAGTTTACTAACAGTATAACTACGGATATTAGGTACAACTTTATTATCATTGTTCATTAACTTTTCGTGGACAACCATCAACTAGAATTTGTATATTCGCTCTCGATCAATGGAAATTATCTTTATGCATATCACAAATTAAGGCAAAAAATCGAAATTTGTATGAAATAAATTTGTTGTTAAACAGGCAAACTGTTTCTTTCATTGAAATAAAAGTTAACGTTAAAACAACAATTCTTAATTGTCATTGAAACAATACAAAATAAACAAAAAACTTGTATAATAAGAACAAACTTTTGTTTTATCAAATCATACCTAGGGCAAAATTTTTATAATTTTTTCAATTAAAAAAATAAATCCGATGCCTTATAAGCTTTATTTTATTATTTCTTGACTTTTCTTTAATTCTATCGAAAATTGTGTTACAAAAATAAATTTTATCATATGGTTGCCACTTCAACTATTTGTTAAGAATTAAATTGCTTAATTAAATATTCAACAATTTGTTGCGCAATATTCTTTTTTTATTTATAAATTTAACTACTCTTTTAAAAATCCGTTTGTTTGGATTGAAAATCCATCTTTTTCGCATCGAATAAAAAAAAATTATTAGAATGCTTTTCAAGTTCGTTAAATCCTTTTTTAACTCTGTAAACATCATACAATTACGAAATGTCTGCCTATGTTTTTTACAGTTTTAAATTACTAAAGATTTACTTTAATGTTTGTTATTGCCTTGTTATTTAGTGAATACGAATGACATTAATTAATATAAAGCAATCATATCTGCACCACCTCTGATTTATTTGATCAGCTGCTCTTGTTAAAAATAATGTTTCGTATCAGCTTTCTTACGTAATATTTTGACAATTAAGAAAAATTTAAAACTCATTTATTTCAAATTATATTAGAAATGTAGAGTTTAGCAAATGAAATTAAAGTTTAGAATAACGTAATGAAAACTTAAATTTTGGCATAATTGTATTAGTATTTTTATTTTTTGTTTATTCTGTAGATTGTAGACAAATAGCTAGGATATATTTCGGAATGTTTTAAAGATTATCGGTTAATGTTTTTTTGCAAGTAGGAAATAATTTCGTTCAAAACTATATGTTTTTTTAAAATATCTTTCTCTTTTCGCTCTAGTGGTAAATTGAGAAATTTTAAATTGTATTTTAAAATTGAACATTTTTTTCCCAAGTATCTGTCAAAATAATTCTAAGAGTTTCCATAATTTTGTTTGAAGCTTTTTAAATTAAAAAATTGTTCTAATAATCTTCAAAATTTTTTTCCTATTGAAGTATCCTCTCATATATTACAGAATATGTTGCGATATTCAATAAAATAAATTGTCCAAAATAAAACATCCGAAATTTTGCTAAGAACTTTATGAACAGTTTTCAATATCTTAAACCCTTTAAAAATATACATTAAAATATTAAACATAAAACTTAAGGAAGATTCTAAGAATAAAATTATTCTTTATTAGAGCAGCTGATCAAACAAAAAAATGCTTGCGAAAATATGATTGATTTATATTGCTTTGACCACATTCATATTTACTCAATAATCAGGCAACAATTATCAGGAAATAATAATCAGGCAATGATAATCAGGCAATAATAATCAGACAATAATAATCAAGCTGAAAATTTCTCTCTGAAATTCCGTGCTGCATCGATCGAAATAAGTGGTATTCCGATGGGGCCAAGTCCGGCGAATACGGCGGGTGAGGACAGATGTCCCATTTATAGTTTTCCAAATAGTTTTCGACTGGTTTCCCAACATGAGGCCGTGCATTGTCATGTTGGAAAATGACTTTTTCTTGTCTTTGCGCGTATTCTGCTCGTTTTTTTTCATTGCTTTGTTTAATTTGATTAATTGTTGTCGGTACCGTTCGCTGATAATCGTTTCACCAGTTTTCAGCAGTTCGTTATACATAGCTCCCCTATTGTCCCACCATGAGTTTCTTCACATTGGGTTATTAAAATAGATTCACTTCCCATCAACTGTCATAGTTCGATGTAAAAAACCTTTTCTTTTCTGTCTGGCTAGCAGAATTTCACAAATGGTTTTTCGCCTTTCAATGTCTCTGTCTTTCGATTGATATGGGACCCATTTCCCGACCTTCTGGACCTTTTCCAATGCGTGTTGACGTTCTCAAATGGTGGATTGGAAAACGTTGCTGCATTTGCCATTTGCTTCAACGTTCACTTTGACTTCTCATCCAATAAAGCTTGCAAATCTTTATCTTCAAACTTTTACGCTGACATAAAAATATGTTGTTCCTCAATGTTATGTTTTACTGACTCTTGTTTTTGTACGGTCATTTTCAAGTTTTGTGTATGTTTTGTCAGATAGAAGGTCCACGATTTTGTTGTTGTAGTGTTCCTTATTTATTATTACGGTTGTTATGTTAAGTTTGAGGAATGAACTTGAGCTTGGCTTAAAATATTGGCCGTCCTACGTCGTATGTCATTTGCTTTTTCGGGAGAAAGAGAATATATTGTGGATTCTAAATTGCTGATTATTTTTCTTTTGGAACTTTCGAAAGAGCTACTGCAAAATTACGTCCTTTAGAGAGTATACATAAGAATAGCATAACCTGATACCTCAGTTTCAGATCAGTCCTGAAGAAGTGAGCTGCAATGTTTACGAAACGTCGGTAAAATTCGTAGTTTTTTTACACGAGTGACCCGAAATATCTCTTATTATCAACTATAAATAATTTTCGTATGGTCAGAGTATCAAACAAAATTTTTATAATGTTATAAACAAATTAATTAAAAAACTTCTTTTTTGTGATCCGAAATAACTATCTAATTTTATCCCATAGCTTTTGAATATAGTATCACAGATAATGATGTGAAATTACAATAAGTTAATAGCAGGTGATATTTGACAATTATTTAAGCAATTTTTATGAGCAAATGCACATTTTGACCATTTTTTCATGAATAGGTTTAATTTTTTTCCGAATCAATTCAACATGTTTTGCTAAAGAATTCTTGCTGTCATATTTTTTATGGTGACCTTATATGCACCTTTTTTTTTGTTTCTTTATATTTCATTTGTATTTATTTTTTATTTAAAATGTTTAAACATTCTTTTTAGTGGAGTGTTATTTTTGATTCCCATTTCGGGGCAGAGTAAGTGTTTCTTTGAAATAAATAAATGGAGAACGGAAATTATTTTGATTTTTTAATGAAAATTATAGTTAAATTCCTTTATATTTTGAACAGATTAATTTATTATTAGTTCATTAATTTTTACACACTATTATATTACATAAAGACTGAATTTTAAATTTTAAATTTAAGTTGAAAAATTAATGATTTCACGTAAATGTTATACAATTAAATATCGGCTATAATTTATGTAATAACATTTTATTGATATTTAAAATATATATTTTTCAATCATTGACAGCACCCAAGGACAGGTGCTCTCTTCGATACCTGCGAATCGAATGAAGGTCAGTAGGACAATCTGTTGTGAACACAATTTAAATATATGTAACAATTATATTCGAAATGGAGAAAGTAAAAGAAAATAAAATATGCAACAAGACCGTTAAATCTAATTGAATGGGTGCCCGGAACAAAGGCCTATGTCACGATTTTTTCAAAACCCAGTTTTTCGTGGAATAAGGGCCAATGTCATGTGGACCAAGAGTTCCCATTGTTTTCAATTGTAAAGAATGCCAACAGAGGTCAGGAATATCGAATTATTTGTTGAGAAGTGAAGATAAGTCATTTGCATTATCCCAGTTTTTCAATTCTCCTGCACAATTTGTAAATCGTGACATAGGTCCTTGTTCCGGGCAACCATTCAATTATTCATAATGTCCTAACTATTGTTTAACGTATACAAATCGGGTTTTAAATGAATAGCTATTTTGTTTTTATATGTAAATCATTTCCATGAATTCTCTCTTTCTCTCATTACTTTCACTATGAACAATTTTGACATTATCCCAGTCAAACTCATGGTCAACATCAACAAATTCCTTTGTATGTCTTCCAAGAACATTTTTGTAACAGCTTCCCAAACGAACATCACTTTTGTGTTCCTCTATCCTTCTATTAAGGAGTATACTAGTCTGTTCCACGTAATTCATCTCACAGATCCTGCAAGTGATCTAAAAACACCACTTTATTAAGAATCATATAAAGTATCCTTTCAAAAATTATCACTGTATCCATTTAAGTGGTATACGGTAAATTGTATGAATTTACAAATTTTTTAAGATATGATCAATAGTCTTAGAAATTTCACCAAAAAATGGAAGAACAAAAGTATAAAATAAACTTTATTCCTTTAACTCTTTCTGATCATCTTCCGGCAAAATATTATTCTGTTTGTTTTTGATTTGTTGAACTGTAATTCCAATATGCTTCTTAATTAACCTTTTAATGGCAGAAATGGTACCCAAAATAACATTAGTAAATAGTGCGCCCATACCGATAATAACATTCTACCCTTCGCACGAGGGTTGAACGTTAAGCGCTCAAGATAAGCGAATAAAACCAATCCTAGTAACTTTAGCGACAAAAGCGATGTCACTATAAGAATCACGCATCAGAAAGTAGTCAGTAATATGTTTAGCCAATCCAAAGTAACATTAGTTACTAGTGCGCACATCGATAATAACAGTGTACCCTTCGCCAGAGAGCCGAACGCTAAGCGCCCATGATCAGCGAATAGAACCAATCCTAGTAGCTTCAGCGACACAAGCGATGTCTGTATTTGAAACACGCATCAAGAAGTGGTCAGTAACATGTGTAGCCGAACCAATGACAATATGAGTCAACGCCGTTGACTCATATAGCGCGCTTCTCAGAACGGGCAAACGCTAAGCGTAGAAGATTTGAACTTGACTAAGAAATCACTTTTTCAAAGTACTTTCACAAAAGAAATGACAGACAAACGTACCGTCGTCGATGGAAATAATGAGTGAATGCTGCATGATGAACGACTGTCACTTTTTAAAGCAAAAAGCGAACGACTTCAGAATGATCGACGAACTGAAAGTAGGCCTAATGACTTAAAAAAAAGTGGAAACCTCAGAATTCACTTATTATTATATTAAACATATATTTACTGACCACTTATTGATGCGTGTTTCGTATACAGACATCGCTTGTGCCGATAAAGCTACTAGGATTGGATCTATTCGCTGATCATGAGCGCTTAGCGTTCGGCCCTCCGGCGAAGGGTGCACTGTTATTATCGGTGTGGGCACTGGTTACTAATGTTACTTTGGATACCATTTCTGTCTTACTTATTTAGGTCACTGTCGAAAGAATTGGTAAGACATTGATTTGAAATAAAATATTCATAAATATTTTTTAGGAATTTATTTTTATATTAATGCATCGTTACTGTTTAATAGATCACATGCACCATAGGACAATCAGGGTTCATTTAACTGACATCTTCAGTTCGTAACTCTGAATAATAGACAAGTTTAGTTTCCTGTACTGCTATAAATACATGCCAGGTGTATACATATGAAACCGGTATTTTTTCAAGAAAAAAACACATTTATTTCAAGAGAATGATAACAAATATTTTATTCAAAGTATGCGCCCTC
>NC_046658.1:151260528-151284016 GCF_010883055.1 Belonocnema kinseyi
AATACGCCAATTAGCACAAATGGTAAGTTCCGACAGTGCCTACAAGTGTGCCTACTAGCCGCTAGATGGCAATACCGGTTTCATATGTATACACCTGGTAACCTCCGGCTGATGGGTAAAAAGTTAGATCCTGATTCTAAATTTTGAAATCCATAGGGCCTGCACAATACTTAACGCCTAACTTAAGCCTAACTGTTATTGGGCTATTTGCAAGATGACTGCGAGGGTCACCCAGTCTATCGTCATTGCCATGCGAAAGTATCACCCCGAAGCAAATAAATGGCAGCTGCACCTAATTTTGTACAACAAAAATGGTTAGGTGTCATTTTTATGTACAGTTTTTACACGGAAACAAGTTTCGGACAATGGAGTGATTTACGTATTTTACGCAACAGGCCCTCCATTTAGGACTTCGTCGAAAACCTGAGGCGACAGCGGGCTAAAGGGGATTTTTTAGATTCTTAAAATGGGATTCCTATTCACAGCCGCAATTTTGAATATTGTTTTCTGAATTTCTGCCTAACCCATCTAAATATTATTTTATTTTGTTAAGCCGACCGGGTTATTGGAAAAAATATTTTAAAATACTTAACAAATATAAGGAACAAGCGTCAAATATTTCCCGGAATATAATACCAACTGCTGATATTATCCTTATTTTTGATGTGTTAGAAAAAAAAAGAGAGGATATTTTATCTACCACAATTTATTGTTTAAAGTATGTGCAGCACGGGTGAAAAGACAACTGGTGTTCCCTGAGAATTTTTGAGAGATCGAAGGTGCCGAATGCACTTACAAAATATCCTTGGAAGGGATAGCAATCCCTATTGGACAAAATAGTTAGAAGTGGAGAATGTCGTTTACGTCGTTAACGCCTCCTTACGGTCAATCTCGACCTTCAATTTGTCTGGTTTGCAAATTTTTACCTAGAAGAAATGAGATATTTGTCTTGTTTAGAGGAGCCCCGCAATAAAGGGCTTAAGAGAAAACGTTATGTTAGCTATGTCCAAGACTTATAACAATACGTTTTGAAACCCAAATTTCTTCTTTTGAATCTAGTAGTTTGTATACTAAGGTCGGGCCTCATAAACAGACAAAACTTAAACAGATGTTCTTCAAGATGGCATTTTACGTTTCAAAATATAGTAAATCAAATTTAAACATAGAAAGTATTCATAAACAGAAATTTCAAGAACACTACATTTATAAGCGACGCGACAAATGTTCATACCTTGTTTAACCCGTGTAGAAATTTCCCCGGTTGGCCCTTCTACAACAAGGTTTCAGCTCGCCTTCCGGCCAGGCTACCACTTGATGAATTATCATTTGAAAAGTATAACTTAAAGATTTATTGGAGGAATTAAATAGAAATAAGCTGCTTTGATTTCTTAAAAACACATTACATTTTTGTGAATGTTTTAACTTTTTAAATAAAACTGCTATCAATTTTGGCATGTGAATCAGCAGAAAGGTTACAATTTCGACTATTTTTCCGGCGATGCTCATTCTTTAAAATTTCAAATTTACCGCCATGTATATCCCCTTCTGCGCCTGGCGACTGCGTAGACACAAAATTATTTTCAGTTTCGCACTTTGAACGAGGGTGCAAATTGAACTGAGGTCCCGTCATTTCCTTGAAGTTTGCAAATAAAACAGAGACATAACTTGTTTATCCAACAGAGAACTAATATTTTTGATAGGACACGTAGTTTTTGCTTTAGATCTATAAATTTATTATTAATTATTTCTCGAGAGGACGAGTAGATTTTGTTATAATCGTAAAAAATAAGATTAAAAATAAAAAAATTAAATTTTGGGAAAAGGACATTACAGGCGAAAGAGGAAAAAGGATTCTATATAGGTTCCTGCATTAGAGCATCTATGACGTGCGCCGAAGAAAGGGGGCTTACTCTAAAAAATCGAAATCAAGGCTTTTACACATTTCGATAGTTTTTGAGCTGATTTTTTCATTAAACCATCATAAAAAATATTCGAGCGTTATTATTGCTAATAATTGAGTTGTTAGGTACTGAGTAATGGTGCTTTGGCTCGAGGGCTCGAGATTCCGTGAAACATCTCCCATTACTCACCATGCCATCTACACGCAGTGATCCCAGATCTAAAACGAGACGTGGTTCAGTGCTATCAAATAACAGTTCTATGTACGTGTGAATATAGTAGGCGACGATGTAAATGACTAGGTTGCGCGCGCAACCCATTTCTCCTCTCCTGAATTTGAAAACTTGAAGGTGCACGATTGCCGGTCGGAACACTTCGGCGGTTCTGTTTATATCTCTATCTGCTTTGAAATCAAATGAAGAGATCGGAATTTTTATATTTCCAGATTTCGATTCTGGTGATACTCATGAATTGAATACTTCGTGCACCTCTTTATATGCGCATATTTTGAGGTTACGTTATTTCAAGTATGACATATAAATTATACCAATATTAATACTATTTTATATATATATATATATATTATCAATGATTATATTATAATAGTCTTATTTATATCTTGATCCACATTTGAAAGAAATTAAATAAATTAATGATTTTGGAATTTATCTCGTTTCGATAAAAACTCAATTATTTCATTGAAAAATTAACTATTTTGTTGAAAATGTAACTATTATGTAAAAAAATCATGTATTTTTTCAGAAATTTGTCTTCCTTTGTAGAAATTAAATCTTTTTATGGAAAATTTATGCTTTTTGATTAAAAATTATATTTTGCGGTTGAATTATCAACTGTTAATATTTCTTGGTTGGAAAGTCGTTTTGTTTTAAATGCAGCTATATTGTTAAAAATTAAAATCATTATTTTTGGGTGGAAAATTCGACAATTCCATTAAAGTTGAACTACTTAGTAAAAAATTAATTTTTTCATATTAAGGAATCATAATTATAGTTGAAAATTCAACTATTTGCCTTTAAATTGGGTTAAAAATGTATCATTTTTGGTCAAAAATGCAATTGTTTGGTTGAAATATCAACTTTACATCTTCTTGGGTTTGGCTTCTTTGTAAAAAATACGTTTTTTAACAAGGTTTTTTAATTATGGTTGAAAATTCATGTATTTTATCTAAAATTTTTCTTTTGGTGTAGATCATTAATTTTCTTGGTCGAAAATTCATCTGATTGGTTGACAATTTAACAACTTTGTTAAAAATTAATTTTTTCTTTTAAAAATTATTTATCTTTATCTGAAAATTTAACTATTATAGCATAGATTAAAAATTAGTCGTATATATTGGTTAGGTTGGAAAATCGTTTGTTTTTTTTATAGAACATTAATCTTGTGGGTCAAAAATTCACCTTATCCCATGAAAATTAAACAATTTTGTTGAAAATTAGATTTTTTACTGGTTCAATTCAATTTTTTATCACAGTTTTTATCTGGAAATTGAACTATTCTATTTTTGGTTGAACCTTTATCCTGTACATTGTATTAGTAAAAAAACACCAATCATTTCATAGAAAATTAATTTATTTTGTTAAAAAGTAAAGTTTTAGGTTGAAAATTCATATGTTTTGTTAATTAGGTTTTTTACTAAAGTTAAAAAAACTGCGAAATAAAAAAATTGCCTTAAAATCGTCCTGATTCTTTTTTTTTAATTTTTAAAATCTTTTTAAATACTCACTTAAAATTAATTTTTCAAAATAAAAAATCGTTTTCAATTTTCTTAGCAATCATAACAATTTTTTTATTCTTTTTAAATATTTAAAAATTCTCATGATTTTTTAAAATATATACTGGTTCTAGTCGTTGAATTTTGGGTTACACTTTGTATTATTTCCTAATTAATATACATCATTTGCGAAACACAGAACACGCGTAGCAGAAGATAGAGACAAAATGGATGCGCGCGCATACCTGCATGTTTTATAACCTCCAGATGTTACGAATGAATATCTGAAGGTTATAAGAATTTAACATCTCGAGATTATGTTTGATAATATCTTCATATATCAGGAAAAGATTACAGATTATATGCGATACAATACTTTTCGTAAGTTGATCAACTTTTAATATCCACTTCGTATAATCTATTTTTGTCAGTGTAGGATTTGAAGAAATTGAAAAGAAGGATTGACTTTCAAGGTCACTGTCGGGAGAATTGGCAAGGCTTTTATTTGAAATAAAAAATTCATAAATATTTTTGAGGAATTTATTTTTTTAATTATGCATTCTTATTATTTAATGGATGACATGCGACATATGATAATCAGGGTTCATTTAATCGACATCTTCAGTTCGCAACTCTGCATAATAGACATGCTTACTCCCCGGTATTGCTATAAATACGTAACCCTTGGCTAACGGATCAAAAGTAACATGCTCATTGTAAATTTTGAAATCCCTAGGGCCTGCACGATGCTCAACGCCCAACACGAACCCAAATGTTATTGGGCTATCTCCAGCATGACTGCGAGGGTCATCTAGTCTCTCGAATGAAGCCGCATACAAACCGTTGGCAAATAGATCTACAAAAACTTCAAACTCTTGAAAAATCTCCTGCCGTGAATTTGCGATCCAAGATGGTCTATGCTGTACCCTGGTGAGATTCGAATTGGCCTTAGCAATACGAATACCATGCGAATATATTAACCCAAAGGGAGTGGCAGATAAACCTAATTTTGTACAAAAAAATGGTTGTTTATCAATTTCATATGCTGTATAAACAAGGACAGTCAGTAGGTCCAAAAAACGTTGGCTGTCGTCGGTCGATTTTTAGGCTATTCAGATGTCAGTAATGTTATTCTATTCTATTCTATTCTATTTTTGCAATAAAAATTTTGAATAATAGTTAATAAACGTATATCAAGTTAACACTTTAATTTTCAAATTATTCAACCGAGAAACGTTTATTCTGAAGAAATCAACGAAAAAGTATTTTATAAAATTTAAAAAAAATTTTTCTTACAGTTCTTATATTTATTTTAATAAAATCAGTATGTAAATAATTAAATACCGAATAAAATTCTTTTATCAATGTACTACGTATTATTTTAAAGTAAGGTTTCCTCGTTGGATGAAAATGTTTGGGTGTGTGAGTATCTGTTCTGATTAATTATTATTTTCATTAATTTTACTGATCAATCAGAGCATATACTCACACAAGCAAACATTTTCATCCAACGATTATTTAAATAATAACTTTATAAAAATAAGCATAAAAACTGTAAGAAAAAAAGATTTAAAATTCTATAAAATACTTTTTCGTTGATTTCTTCAGAATAAACGTTTCTCGGTTGGATAATTTTAAAACTAAAGTATTAACGTTATGAACGTTTATTAACTATTATTTAAAACTTTGATTGCAAAAATAGAATGGGAATAGAAAGGTTTGCACTTTTAATAGATGAAAACATAAATAACAATGAGCATGAAGCATTGTTTGTACAAATTATCAAATATTACTGACATCTGAATAGCCTAAAAATCGACCGACGACTGCCGACGTTTTTTGACGTACTGGATATTTTCTGGATTTTTAATTAACACATCTAACTATTATTCTATATTCTAAACATAACCGGTTTTCAAAAAAATGTTTGTTTCTTGTTTAACGGTAAAAAATGAAGAACAATAAAGAAAAAAATGCAGTGACGCTTAGTTTTAGCTTTTTATGTATTCTCACAGAATTTTCAGCGATCCTCTTGAATCTCACGAGGCAGACATATAGCATTCTCATCAGAGAAAGTATTAGATTCGTGCAAAATTTGATCCCCCCCCCCCCCCTAGTTTTTGTCAAAAGGTTCACGTTTTGAAACCCCCCTGAATCCGAAAAACAGGTTTTTACGAATGTGTCTGCCTGTCTGTCTGCCTGTATGTCGGTCTGTATTTTGAATTAATACAAAAATGAAATATCATATCGAAAATCATCATAAGAGATTGTATAGCATTTAAAAAAAAATGTATACTATAGTTGTTTCTCGATTTTTTTTTAGAATTTCTGTATCGGTCGTTTCAAAATTTGTATTTTGGATTTTTTTCAATATTTTCAATAAATAAAACGTAAATATAGTATATTCCCAGAAAATGGTTGGAAGTAACACTATAGGTCTTTAAAAAAGATCCATTTCTTCTTCTAAACTTTCTCACTTACGTGATCTTATTTAGTTTAAGATGTGAATTTTCGACTTATTTATTTACGATGCGTAATATTAAAAAGAACAGTCCCCTAAAGAAAATTTCAATAAAGAAATTGTAAATATTCTAAGAAGGTATAATTTTTCTTTCAAGCTTTTTCTACGTATTAGTCGTTTGGCGTGAAATTTGCCATTTTATTTTTTTAGCATTTTTTATAGCTAAAGTCTTGAACGCTTGTCAATGAGTGCTGGTTAGCGAACACGTTCTTTATTTTAGGACTCACAAGAAGATGCGCCAATGTTCATAGGCTGACGGATGGTCACACACCCGGACAGAAAAAAGCTATCGCCAAAACTTGATTTTCCGCATTTTTAATCCTTTTTCTGTCATAAATGATGGGGAGAAAAGCTTTTCAATAAAATAAATAAATTTTTAACTACATAGCAATAATTTGCAATATAAAATGGAAGAGGTAGAGTTTCATGCAAGGAAATGAGTTTTCTAAAACGAGAAAAAAAATACTTTAATTAAAAACAAAAAAATGTCATCATGCATATTTATTTTTCACGAAAAAAAGCACGAATATAAAACAATCTACAAAAGAAGCAAGTTTAATCTGAGTAGTTCAATTTGATTGATACGGAAAAAATTTAAACTAAAAAGTATTAATTATCAACTAAAAATCGAATATTATTTTTTGTAATAGTTTATGTAACCCTCGATCCTCAGAGGGCTTTTAAGACCTATAGACCTATGCTAAATAAATAAATAAAATAGTTAAATGTCCGTTAAAAAATTGATTTTTAACGAAAAGTTAAAGTAAATTTTAACAAATTATTTCATTATTTAAGCAAAGAAATGTTAATTTCAAACTCAAATGATGAATCTTCAGCCGAAAACATAATTTTGAAGAAAACAGTTTAATTTTCAGTTAAATAGTTAAATTTTTTATTAAGGGTAATAATATAAAGAATTGTTTTCTATAATATTTTGATTTTTTTAACAATTTTTCTGATCTTTAACACAAGTTCAAGTTGAGTTACAAAATATGAAAAATGTGTGGCAATTGGCGCAGATATAATTTAACAAATGTGCTACTAGAGCCACCCGTTCAACTTGTTCCTACAATATAAACGTTTTATTTTGAAATATTGTCTAATTTCATATTTTTTAAATAAATATTAATTTTAATATCACATAAAAACTTACCAGAAAAATGCAAGAATCCCGCAAATGCAAAAAGAAGACTAACAGCACTGAGCTTCATTTTCCCTGACAGAGCAATCAAAGATTGAACTGAATTCAGAAATTTCTTGTAAAGCGTAATTTGATAAATGCCCGATATTTATACCTATTTTGATGGCTTTTAATTGATACGTTTTATTTATTCTGTACAATAGCTTCACTGGAAGAATGAAGATTTTATTCTTAGGTCTCGAATTTTTATGAATGTGTTGAATTTATTACCTGGGTGCCTTCAGAATGATTAAAAATTTTAATATGTTGAACAATAAGATTATCAATCATTGTCTTATCATTCAACCTGTTATGTATTAAATTACAAACAAAGAGAAAATAAATAATATGACTTTAAAAGAATATGACGCTTTTTATTTAATTTTTTTTCTGTCAAATATTTTGTCAGTTTAAACGAAAAAACTTGACCAGATAAAGTACCAGGAATATCAGACTGTTTTGTTTAGTGGTATCTAAAGGCGCCTCAAAAAGATTTTTATTCAATCAATGGAATCATATTTTTGTAATTACACAGGAAAAAGATAAAATTATACCGAATAATATCCGTTTCTTCATTTCCTTTTTCATTTTCCCTAAAAGATATTTATCATTCAAAAAAACCAACTACTGTGGAAGCCTTTATATTAAACTGTGGTATTTGTAATGCATGTATTGACTCCCTTAGGTCGCTTAGGAAATATTTTGTAAATGAATACTGTACACTGTAAGTTTGAGATAGCAAAGCAAAATGTGGAAAGCATATTCTTGTAAAGAGGTATAGCCTTATTTCCTTTATTTTTCAATTTCTTCCTCAAAAAACAAGAAATATAATTAGAAGATTCAATCTCGATAAATGGGAATTTTCTCCATAGATTTATTTGCCTACAATTTTTCAGTTAGCATACACAAATCAATGAAGATAAAACTTGCATCTGCTGTATTTTTGGTCTTTTATTGCTTGAATTTGCTTGATGCATTTTACAAATTAAGACAGAAAAATGTATATTTATTTAAAACGAATTTTTGGTTAAATAGAAAAACTATTTCTTTCATTTAAATAAAAATTCACGTTGGGACGAAAAACCTTATTTGCCATTTTAATACAACAAAATAAACAGGAAATTTTTCTAATTGGAACAAACTTTTCTGTGAACAAATAGCCATGCTGAACTGCCCTTGATTCGAAGAAGCTTTTTCTGCATGCATGCCGAATTGGATAAAGATTTTCATAGTAGAATATAGGAGATCATATAAAGTTATTAGAGTTATAAAACTGTAAAAATAGTATACATAATTGTTTTCTAGGCTATATAAAATGATCCTATCAATTAATACGAAACAAAAAACAAGAATGCGTACTCTCGTTCAGAAGTGGATGGTTCCATGCGTTTCAAAAATCCCAGGCCCTTTACTGAAATTTTTCCTTGAATTCAGGTTCTCATAGGCCTCACAATATTCGCCAAAACAGCACGTTCATCATGTTCACCATGTTCACCAAATACTTTGATTCACTCATTGAATTGAGGCAAACCCGAAAAAAGTTTCTTCACACAAAAATGTCGAAATTCTATTTGCCCCCTTTCCTCTATATGTATCTCCCATTATTCCTCGAGGATTCGGTCCGTACATCTAGTGGCCTTAAAGAACTTTTTCATATAATAATATAAATATTTTGAATTATTTTATTAATATACTAATTATTTAAAGTTCAACACAATTATTTTTTCTGCAGCCCGTGTAAGTACATGTCCCTTCTTTGTCCGAGTATCCGCCATACGAATTCGTTAATTACGGCCAGGGTGGGTTGATACGATCACACACTTTGGCCACATTTTTCGAAGTAGATTTGAATCCAATGTCAATACTACACCACACAGCGCCTGTGGTCTTATCTCTCGGTTTCAACATTTTTTAATCATTAAACAAGGAAGATATTCCTGTAGCCATCAAGATCAAAACATATCCGCTAATCGTTGATTTATTCTTCACTGTTTTTGCAAGAAGAATCCATCGTCAGTAAAATGTCCTAAAATTTTTTCTCCGCAAGTTGAGGAAGTAAAGTTGATAAGGTTTCTCCCATGGGGGCTCTTGCCTTTAGCGCTGTTGACAGAGTAACCTTGACACTTAATACTAGTCGTTTCCAACATTATTCTTCAACAGGTCGTTTCGTGACGAATAACATCTATATTCATTTCGTTTATGGCATTTTGTAATTTCTTTTGAGCTACTCTAAAATTTGTTCCGTTATTAGAATATATTTTAGTCGGTATTCCCAGGCATGTTACCATTCGTATAATAGCCATGATTGCTGAATCCTCTGAAAGAGGTCCATTAATTTAGATGTGAGCTTTGCGAGTTTTTAGCACTAGAAGGATCGGAAAAATCGCATACCTAGAAGGGCCGGAGTATCTAAATTGGACCCTAGCCACGTTTGCACAGTTTTGAACAATTTAATGCTAGTCTCCCATTCGAGGTATTTGAGGTTCCCAGAATTTCCAACATAATTTTTTCACACACATTTCAGCAGATCCATGGCGAATATTTTCGTGATGATACTGTATTAACAACTTGGTGTATTGATGTCTTCCATCTAATATGATTGGTGACTTCAATTCGTTCGATACTTCTTTATTGGCTGTTATTCGTCCGCCTATTCTTAATATACCATCGTTCTTTAAAAAAATTGAAAGGTTAGACAGTCTACTATTCTTCGGCAATACAGATTCCTCTATTATTTCTACCGTGGGTTTTAATTTCTATTTCTGGATTTATATTTTTTGAGAAAGCAAGACCCATGCTGTACTGCGAATCATATTTAACCATTTGGTGAAATTATTCACGTTAGGTAACTCGATAGGTGTTTCTTGACATATGGTACCTACATATTCGTCTTTCTTCTCTTCATCGGGTTCTGTTAGCTTTCTGTTCCGCAGACGTCATGGCCACTTTCGTCTCTCTTTGTGCAAAAATTGCGGTCCAGAGAACGATCGGTTCATTTGTTCTCCAATACATCCATGGTCTCGCGTAGCATCATCTGCTAAGTTTTGTTTCATCGCAATCCATCTTCATCTGCTCTAATCCGACTCAGAGTATTTCTAGAATTCGTCCGAGTGAAAGGAGATTATGTCTCTTGCAGGGTCATCTGTTTAAAGCTTCCTTTTTATTTTCAACACTCTCTAAGTAATCATCTACATAATTATTGGGAATTATAGCCTCAACATATTCAGTGTAGAATTTCTGAAACTCTTGTACCTTTCTAATATTTATATATTCCGCTAAATGAGATGAGCATGTAGTTCCGAAAATCATCGAGGTCATGGCATGTGTTTACGGTTCTCTTTTCCATCCTTGCCATGGAAATCATTGTGAATATTGGTCTCCCGTGCAAATATTTACTTGCAGAAGCATTTCTTTAAGATCCCATTTGCACGATATTCTTTTATCCCGGAAACAAAACATAATTCCAAGTAATCGATGAACTAGGTCAGATCCAATCCGTAATTTGTCGTTCAGAGGAACACCACGTATTTTTGCAGCTGCATTGAGAGCAAGCCGTAATTTTCCAGGTTTATTAGGATTCTCCACTCTAAAGAGCAGTAAGTACCAAGTGCGTGCATCATGCTCAGATAAATCTGTGCTTTTCTGCCGTAACCAGCTTGGGCGAAATCCTCTAATTCGTTGAAGTTTCGAAAGAATTTTATTTTTAATTATAGAAATATTACTAGTTCAGATTCTGAGAGACGATCGGGAAACGGTAATGCAAACAGTTAGGAAGCACTCAAATCTTTGATTCACTTTGTCCTCTGTTAGGCAAATAAGTTTGTTTATGCATAAAACTACGTTAAATATTTGTAGCTATATGTTTAAAAAAGTTCCATTCATATGTTTTTTTAATAACAGAAATAAAAAATATGTTTGTTTTTTATTTTGAAGTTAACCGTTTGTTACCTGGTACTTGTATTTGTTTGAAATACTGACAAAACATAAACGCTGCCATTAAAATTTTTTTTTTTTTTTAAACTAATCTTTTTTCGTGAAAATTTAAAAATTTGGCATAAAATTCAAGTTTTTGATTCGATTTATTTTTTAAATTATGTTATTGAGATGACGCGTTTTGTTACAGATATGTACCCTTATCAAATCGGATTGTTTTCTAACTAAAGTTTGTCTGAGCTAGAAAAACACGAAATTTGTTTAATATCATTGTCTTGGAAAAAAATTTGGCATTTCTTTTGTTATAAAAATTTTCCAATTGGAAAAATTATCACTAATCTTGAATATTCAATTAAACATATTGCAGTAGATAATCGAAATGACATTGTAAATAAAATTTCATACTGGAAAAACATTAGATTTATAATTCTATATTTAATACAATAGAATTTGAACTTAAATAAAAAATTAGAAAAACTAAATTTTTTTTTTAGAAACAAATAAAGATATTATCCTAACCATAGCTGATAAAAGTCGTTTCTTTCTCGACTTCACCGTTACATAAGATCTCTAAATGTTTAGCTAAATCTGTACAAAATTTTTTTGGCAGAACTGAATACCACATTAAAGATAGTTGGGAATTTCGGAAAAAAATGATAGTATCATTATATGTAATGATTATAGAATTGTATCGCTTGCTATTGTATCTATGTATACAACTATATCTCTGAAATTAATTTTAAATTAAATTAACAAAAAATAGAATGAAATAAATATAAGCACCTTTTTATTTAAAAAAAAAAACTTAAATGCAGTTCTCAGTTTATTCCTAGAACCTTATAATTGCAAATTCAATAATGTTCTTTAAAAACAAATTTTAGGACTTCCTATGGGATTGCCCATTTCTGCAGCAGCAAAACTAAATCCTTTTACAGGAAACTCCATCACTCACGTCCAAAACTCATTTGACTTTATTAAAAAGATACAACAGATTCACATTCAACCCCAAGACATCATAGTGAGTTTCAATTTTTTATTTTTTTTTACGAAAGTACCAATCTCGGATACAATTAATATTATTAAATCGTTTACAAACTTCCCTTCCGAGCTTGTACCTTTGACAGAACAATGTCTCAATAGTACTTACTTCTCGTTCAATAACCAATTCTACGAACAAACCTCAGGGGCAGCAATGGGATTCCCGAATCTCACCTTTAATAGCCAATGTCTTTATGGAACATCTAGAAACTAAAATCTTTAACAAAGCCAAACTTAAACCAGAATTCTGGTTCCGTTACGTTGGTGACACATTTGTCATCTGGCGACATGGACGAGATGAACTAAATAAGTTTTTCGATTTTATCAATCAATTACATCCTAATATCCAGTTCACCATGGAAATAGAACAAAACGGAAAATTGCCTTTCTTGGACGTATTAGTTTACAAAAAATCTGATAACACATTAGGAAATGAAGTTTACAGAAATCCCACGCATGCAAACAGATACTTACATGCCTCCTCCCACCATCACCCATCTCAAAAACAAGCGCTCATCAACTTTCTTGTATACAGAGCTGCCTCAATAACAGACAAAGATAACCTACAAAAGGAATTACAAAACTTTAAACAAATGCTAATTCAGAACGATTACAGAAACAAACAAATTGATAAAGCAAAAAGAAAACACACTAAAAAAATCAAGTCAACACAACCTACGAAAGAAAGAGAGAGAAAAATGACCACCACCCTACCCTAAATCCAAGGTGTCACAGAACAAATAGGAGGAATTCTCAACAAACACAACATCCAAAACCATATTTAAACCACCTGCGAAAATAGGACAACTACTAAATAACCCTAAAGATAAAAAGGCACCCTTCAGTGATCCAGGAGTATATAAAATCCCTTGTTCTTGTGGCAAAGTCTATATTGGAGAAACCGGGAGAGCGGTGAGCCAACGTATGAAGGAACATTAAAATAAAGTCACGCTAAAACAGTTCACGCAATCAGCACTAGCTGAACATCATATCGAAACAGGACATAACATTTTATTTGATGAAACAACAGTGATTGCAAAAACACACAAAAAATTTCCGAGAAAACATAGAGAAGCAATCGAAATCTTAAAACACCCTAATAACATCAATAGGGACAATGGATATAATACTAATCCGATTTGGCTTTCCGTTCTCCCGGATTTTTAAAAAGGACTTGATTGGCCAATCAAGTTCGACCAGTCCCCACGGTGGGGCGCTCTGGCCAATCACAGGCATCGTAGAAGGTATACCTAAAAACATCATGACCTGATACCTCAGTTTCAGGTCAGTCCTGAAGATGTGAACTGCAATGTTCACGAAACGTCGGCAAACAATTCGTAGTTTTTTTTTTACACGAATGAAACCCGAAATATCTCTTTTTATTAATATAAACTATAAAATTATTTTCTACTGCCGATATATCGATGATACACTAATTTGCCTTTCAAAAAATAAAGTAGATGATATTCTCGAAAAATTTGACTGAATAAATAAAAAATAAAAATGCACTATTGAATTAGCAAAAAAAAAATTTAATTAATTTTTTAGATTCAACACAGGAAATATTAAACAATAGAATTATGACTGACTGGTATATAAAACCTGAATGGCCAGGACGTTTTTGTTAACTTTGCCTCGCATCATCCAATGTGTAATAAAATTGTCAGTTTGGTAGACAGAGCGAGAAAATTGTCAGATAATATGTTTCCCAATGAAAATTTAGACATTGTTGAAAACACCTTATTAATAAATGTATACCCTACAGATCTATTAAAATTAAAGATGTAATAGTTTTTTAACGTTCAGCTGAACGTTAAAAAACTATTACAAAAACAAAAAATACAAAAGAACAAATTATTGATCAAATGAAAATTATAGTAATGCCATTTATTAATGGTTTTGATCAAGTTATTTTCAGAATTTTCACAAAAAAAATCCTTTTCGAATTGTTAAGCTTATACATTGGACACTCTTTAAGACACTCAGGGGTTAGAATTAAAGAACATGTAAGATCCATAGTAAAAAATAAGGGTAACACCGCTTTAGCAAATCATGATACTTTATACTCTCACAACTTTAATTTTAATATTATAGACATTAAAATTTTTAATATTAAACCAAATAAAGAAAAAAGAGTAACTCTTAAAATTATTTATATTGAAAACAAAATGAACGCTATAAATTACAGAACTGACATACAAAAATTAAGTATTATATATCAGAATCTCATTACATGGCTTATTACATAACCTCAAAATACTGTTATATAAATTCAATCCAAAGCTGTCACTTGTCTGTCTCTAATTACCTTCTTTAAATGTAACTACACAGCTGCAAATAAAAAAATTTTTATTTAAAATGGAACTGCTTTCAATAAATTCTAAAAGTTTCTTTAATTTAATCTTTATGTTTAAAACCGCATTTTCTGGAAGCATATGTTCAACAATATTTGTTCAAAATTTATCTTTTTAATTGAAATAAATATTTTGTAATTAAAAATTAAAACATTATTCGGTTTTTATAACAAACATTTAATTTTTAATTTTTCCTAACTCCAATTTATAACACCAATTTATATTTAATTTTTCGTTTAAAATTCGCCTTTGTCGTTAAATATGGCTGCTTTTTATTCAAAAGTGGGATATTTTCTTGGCTGAAATATGAACTAATACATTTTTGGCACAGAATTCATAATTTTCTATTGAAAGTTCAACTACTAGCTTGACTTAAACTGCTTTGTTAAAAATTAATTTTTTTGCTAGAAATTTCTTATTATGTGAAAATAAAACCATAACATTCCTGCCTGAAGCTTTAACTTTATAACTCAAGATCTAATGTACTTTTTTTTTAGAAAATCTAACTATTTTTTTGTATCTTTCTATTTGTATATCGAAAATTGTATTATATGGTTACAAATTCAAATATTTTGTTAAAAATTAAATTACTGCGTATATTCAACTATTTCGTTGCAAAACACTCTTGTTTTATTTAGAACTTCATCTGCTTGTTTTTATGTGTTTCTTATTCTAAATTGAAAATCCATCTTTTTTGCATTGAATTAAAAAAATATATAGTATGCTTTTTAAGCTTGTTTCTTTCTTTTTGAAGTCTGTTAATATCCAACAATCACGAAATTTCTGCCTAAAGTTTTAACATCTTATAGTTACTTAAGATTTACTTTAATCTTATTTATTGCCTTGTTATTGAGTTGTTGTGAATGACATTAAATTAATATGGAGCAATAATATCTTCGCCAACTGCTTTATTTGATCAGCTGTTCTTGTTAAAATAGTTTCTCTACTTTTTAATATAATATTTATAGAATTTTATATTATAAATGATTTTTTATAATTGGGGAATAATTATGTCCTTTACATCTTGCAAGCACAAAAAAATTTATAATATTTTCAAGCACATAATTTATAAAATTTTTCAGGATTTTTTAGGGAAATTTTAACTTAATTTTTACTTCACAGTTATTTTTCAAAGAATACCGGAACAGATTTCGAAATATTTCAAAAATATAATTAAATTTTGTTATTCAATTTATTTAATATCACACAAACTAATAAGGTAATGAGGTGTATTCAGAAATTTTAAATTGTATTTTAACATTAAAAATTTGTTTACTGAATTCGGTATAACTGTAAAATCCTTGGGAATAATATTAGAACTGTAATTTCTGGTTTTCATTTGAGAATTATTTTCAGAATTCTTAAAAAACCTTAAAATTTTCAAAATTTGATATTTTGCTTCCCTTTTTTTTAAACGTTAGAAATATTAAATTATTGTTTCAATCTTTTGAAAACTTTGAAGCATCTTTTGAAATCATTCAAAGAGTTTCACAATTTTTTACAAGTCTTTCAAAATTAACCAAATTATTGTAAAATATTCAGAATTATTTTTTTTCTCTACTTGAGTATCCTTTAATATCTTACCAAATATGTTGCGACATTAAAAAAAATTAATTATTTAAAATGAAACATTTGAAATTTCGCTTAGAATTTTAGGAAAAGTTTTCAATATCTTGAAACCTTTTAAACTCTTAAAAAGCTAATTTTTTTAAGTTATTCGCTAAAAGTTTATAAATTATAGTGTGTTTGCAGGATTATTTCCCGATATTGAAAAAAATCCAATTATACCGATATTCACTTTTTCCAACCTTATTATAAAAGCCTGTTTTAAAGTTGCAAAGATTTAAGTTTCTCATAAAATTTTTGATGTGAAGTTTTTAAATTTATTTCGATTTGTTAAAAATATTACTTCAGTAATATTCTAAAAAAATTATTCTCAATTAGTGCAGCTGATTAAATGTAACACTGTTTGCGAAAACAAGATTGATTCATATTAATTTTACGACATTCATAATTACTCAATAACAAGGCAATACAAAAATTAAAGTCAATTCAGAGTGAATAAGAAATTACAGTCTTAATAAACATTTACGTCTAATAATCGTGATTTGAGGAATAATGAGATAAAGCTCGGAAAACGTACGATTTATTTTTTCAATTTAGGAAAATAAGGGAATTTTGTCCTAGCCATTATAAATTCGTTAAATTCTAAGACTTCTCTATTACGAAAGAAATTACAGAAATTACAGAAATTTTAAAATAATTATTAGAGAATTAGCCGAATAAGTAAAATTGTAATCACTAAGTTGAATATTCGACCTAAAAAGATCAATCATATAAAAAATAGTTAAATCCTCATCAGCAGAATTGTCATCAACCAAACAGTTGCACTTGTAATCAAATTTTTAAACTCTGAAACAAAAGAAATACATTTTTTCGTGACTGTTGAATTTCTAACAGAGCAGTTGAATTTTTAAAACAAAAAGGACGAGTTTTCTATTCATAGTGAAGAATGCTCAATACAAAATTCAAGCTCGTAATGAAAGCATCAAATTTCTGACAAAATATTTGCATAAAATGCTACTCAGGCGTAGATCTTTTTTTTTGTTGAATATTTTTGGTATTTTCTTTTTCTTTCGTCCCTTGTGTGGCATTTCCAAAAATTAATTTTTAAAATTTTCAGTCCTGAATTATTATTATTATCGTATATTATTAAATAATTTCTAGATCCTTCTCGGATGAACAATTTTTCTCTATTGTTTTTTTTTCGTACATTTTTCGTTTATGAAAATATTTAATTGTTATCACGTCATAAAGTACAGCTTGATTTTCATTATTTATTAACTTTTCCGCAAAAAAATACGAATACTTCTGAATTTTTTGTATTTAAATGCTAGAATTTATTTGATGAATTTCACAATTTAGGGCAAAATATCGCTTTTTATTCAAAATCAATTTTTATCGTTAACTTTTAGAACAGAGATTCTCAGTTCAAGAATGGTATTGGTCACGGGATTTAACTGGATGCTTATATTGATCCAATTAATTGTGTGCATGTCCGTCACGCAGTCACTCATTGGTTGTTTATTTCCTGCTCTATTTTAAAAATGCCAAAAAAAGGCGAGAAAAATATTATGACTATAAAACAAGTTTTTTTAAGTTCGGGAGACTACTAGTAAGTTAAATTCCAATTTGAAATAATTTTAATAGATTTAAAGAAAAATAACATCCAAAATGTAAATGTTTCTTCACTTAACTTTAAATCGATTTATAAGTTGTACAATGGTATTTATTTTTAATACATGAAACTTATTGTATCGTAAAAAAGAATTATTCATCAAAAAACAAAAATAGAAACTAAAAAATAGGCAAAAAGTTTGGCGACGTCTTTACGACATCGTGACGACATCTTTACGACAACTTTACGACATCCTATGTCATTGTCGTTAAGGTGTCCTTGCGATATCGTAAATAAGTCGTATGATCTGACGAAATCTTTACGATATCGTAAAGACACCGAAACGACATGGACATAGGATGTCGTAAAGTTGACATAAAGATGTCGTAACGATGTCGTAAAGACGTCGCCAAATTTTGTGCCCATTAGGTAGAAAGGTCTTAATATTAAGTGGCAGCTGATTTAAAATTTCTTAATGATATAACCGAACTCAGATCCGTCAGATTAGATAAACATTTGGTCATTGGTGTCCCTTTTAATCGTATTATAATCTGAAATTATATTTCAAATTGTTTCAATCGTAAAAACCTTTCAGTATAAACTTTGCGGTAAAAGGTCCAAGGGGAATAAAAACATGTTGAATTTAATACTTGGCTTGCACTGAAAAGTTTTAGTTTAATTCCCTTACATGGTTCATATAATTTAAAATGAAATTTGAATTTCCGCAAGACTATAATAAGTTTTAAAAATTCTTACTTTACAGAATTGTAAAAAAGTCGCTAATATTAAGTTTTTTCATGTGCGATTTGCAAAAATCTTGTTCGCTTACATTATTGAAAGTTTATCGAAGACAAAAAATGATTCGGTAAACCTGAAAAAAATGGTAAAATCCTAAAACCAGGGTGGCTATACATTACGCAAAAACTACGTATTCAGATGAACTGTAAATCAAGAGATTTTTCTTTTTAACAAAATAGTTAAACTTAAACGACATAACAATGCAGTTAAATAAATGGATTTAAAAAAAATGAATTTTCAACAAAACAGTTAATTTTTTAATCAAGCGATACATCTTTAAGTATTAGAATAAATTTTTAACAAAGTATTTGAACTTTAAATAAAGCAGTTTAAAAGTCAATCCAGAATATTATTTTCCTACCGACAAGACGAATTTAGATAAATTACAAAGGAGTTTTATTGGTTAAATGGTTATAAGTTTTTTTTTCGTACATTTTAAGTGCGACATATTTTCCGCTTGCTTGAAAAAATTGTAGGATAATGTGTAAAATTTTAGCAACTGAAATACCCAACTCCTGAATTTAATGAAAATGAAAAAATTTGTCACTCGCAGTGTTTTGCAAAAATCGCTAATTTTAATTTCGCTTTATAATTATTTATCTAATACTCTCCATTTTCCAAATTCTTTTCACAATAAAAGATTTTCAGTTTTCTTATGACAAACTCTACTTCACTTAATCCTCATAAACAATTAAATAATTTTTAAAAGCTTTTTAAGTTATCCTAAATTTTTTTGCAGCAACTAGAAACTATATCTCACGTAAAGAGTAAAAAAAAATTGATAAAGTGTGAGCAATTAAAATGGCTAGCACCTAAATTAAGTGAAAATGACATAATTCTTAATTCTCAGCACTTTGAGAAAATTAATATTAGAAGTTTCCCACTGGGCATAAAATCTGGGGACATCTTTACTACAGCGTTACGACATCTGTACGACATCTTTACGACATCCCGTGTCCATTTCGTTTCGATGTCTTTGCGATAACGTAAAGACATCTTTAGATCATACGACTTATTTACGATATCGTAAAGACACCTTAACGACATGGACATAGGATGTCGTAAGGTTGTCGTAAAGTTCTCGTAACGATGTCGTAAAGACGTTGCCAAACTTTGTGTCCACTGGGTTTCGTTTTGTAATTTACCAAATAATTTTTATGTTTCTAAATTCTTGTGAGGATAAAATATTTCATTTCGTAAAAATTACGAATCAGACTATTGTTATTACCATTCAATATCCTAGGTCAAGTTCTTACAATTCTTCATGCTTCCTAACAACAAATTGCTAAAAATTTGAAAACAATGCAATCATGTCGAATTTGTGTTATTCATGTTATTTTATTATTATTATTTAAATTAATTTGTACGTTGAGGGAAGAACATTTTTATTGATTGCAAACAAAATATATTTTATTATTTGAAAAAGCAATACAGGAAAAAACCCAAAATCTATAAAATTATAAAAAATGTCTGCCCGCTTCGGAACACAGATGTTGAATTCTCAGAATAATTAAATTTTAAGGGCTTAAAATTTTCAATTATTTATTTTAGAACAGAAATCTCATATATTATAACTTTTACAAACGATTCAGTCGCATCAAATTTTACTTCACGCAACAAGAAATTATAATTATTTTTTCAATTATTGCACTTCATTTCAAAATTTGAAAATTTTGCAAGATTCAGGTTGAGAATTAAAAATATTATTTTAAATTTTCAATTGAGCCCTTAAGACTTCATAAAAGCCAGAATTTGAAAACTCGTCATTTTGAAGAAAATTTTTAATTTGTATCAAATGTATTATAAGAGGTTCAAAAAAATGATAATGCATACTTTTTATTCCTAATGTTAGTTCTGTTAAAATAACATAAAATATACTGTTATCTCCGAAGGTAAAAAATTATTTTATTTTAGTTCTTAGGCTACTTCAAAATACACAAAAAATTTAAGTTTTTGTGAATAAAACGAAAAAATCTATTTGATATATTTTTTTCAAATACTATAATTTATTATATTCTTAATCACTGGCTTTATGGAGGCACTAATCAGTGCTGCAATTTTTGTAATTTTTTTATTTTATACACTTTAAAAAATAGTTATGTAATTTTCAGTTATATATAATGTCATAAAACTTTCTTCTTTTAAAACAGAAAATTTTATTGGTGGAATTTTCGAAATTTTTTTACACGATTTATCAGAAAATTCCGTAGTTGTAAGCAAAAACTATTTAAGTCGTAACTGAATTTTTTGAAATTTAAAAATATTTTTCAGAATTTTTTATAATTTTTGATGAAGTATACTGCTGAAATATTTTGGGCTTTCCTTCGAGAATAAATTAATTCTAATAAAGGATTATAAAAGAAATTTGTATTGCTAAGTGGAAAAATTGAACTGTTTTGTGGAAACTTAAACAGTTTTGTGAGAAAACCATACTATTTTACTGAGAATTCACCATTTGTGTTAAAAATTCATATTTTTTCCTAATTCACCCTTTATGTTAAAATGTTAAAAAAACGTATGTTCCAGTATAGCTTATAAAAACGTTCGAAAATCAAAATGTTCTGTGTATTTTTCATTGCATTCAACAGATTGTAATTGAAAATTTAAATCTTATTCGGTTTGAATATTAAACATCAAAGATTCGTTTAAAAATCTATTTTTGGGTTATATCTGAGTGTTTTTTATTTAAATTTAGGAAATTGATTTGGCTGAATTATATAATATTACATTTTTCGTTTAGAATTCAGGTTTTTTATTAAACGTTCAACTATTTGATTGAAATGTAAACTTATTTGTTAAAAATTTTTTTTTTTGCTGCAGATTCATCTTTGTCATTTAATCAGTAAATATATTTAATCAGGTATGAATGACATCAATTTATTATTAAGCAATAAGATCTTCGCCGACCGTATCTTATCTGATAAGAAGCTTTTTGTTAAAAATAATTTGTTTGAAAATCTTTTTCGCGTAATATTTTAACAATTCCGTAAATTCGTGAATCCATTTATCTAAAATTATATTTAAATTTAGAGTTCGGCAATTATAATGAATTATAATAATAACGTTGTAAAAATAATTTTGAGAACTTTTAAGAATGTATCCCTGAAGTTATTCAGAACTTTTTAAGTTAAACATTTATCGTGATTAAAAAATAAATAAGATTTCTTTGTTTGTTTCATATCAATAATTTATTCTGCATGTTTCTAAACATTAATGTTAGCAAAATGTAATTGCAGATGATTTCATAATATTGGGAAATAATCATAATTATTCTTAAGATCTTGTTGAAAAATCATAATTTATTATATTTTAATGCATTTTGGTTAGTTGTTGTTTAAAAATTTATTTTCAAAAATAAAAAAATTATTTTTGAATTCGCTAGGATTTTCAGGCAAATTTTAAAATTCCTTGAAACGTTTCAAAATCCTTAAAGAGAATTTTTCTTTGACATTTTCAAAAATTGGCATCGAGCGAAATATGGGGCATTATTCCTCAACTGGTCCAACTCAAAAAGTCATGTTTTTCGATTGTCTCTAAATTCTGGGAATATGTTCGCCTACCCAACAGTAGTTAATCCACAAACTTATAGACCAGGATTACCAACCCTCCCCAAGTGAGGGTGGGTTGAATTTTCAACCCCATTGCCTGCAGGGGTAGTTTCAAACGCCTGTAACTTCTTTTCTAATTACGCGATTTAAAATTTTTATGAGGGTTTTCGAAAGTGCTTTTTACACGCTTTCATCCTATTTTATTATTTATAACAAAAAAATTGTTTAAATAATTTTTTCAATAAATCAATTGTTTATTTAACTTTTTTCGCAATTTAGGCATCTACGATTTTTTTTAAATAGTCTCAAAAGAAAGCTTGACTTTTTTACTATGTAAAATGTCTATTAAGAAAATAGACAAATTAAAATTTATTGAGTTACAGAGCCGGTTGTAGAGGGAGTCCTCGCGCTTGCACTCGGGCGTTATGCGGCAGCATACCGCGGAACAGTTTTGAAGTATGCCATTTTTTTGTATTACTCACATTGATCCAAAATTGCATGAAGTCATCGAAAAAAACGATTCAGTAATGTTAACCAGTAAGTTTGAAGAAGTTAAAAATTTTTTAAGTTATTATGAAAAAATATTAAGTAAAAAGAACTTTCTTAAAAATGAACAGTATTTTTCTGAAGATAAATGATTCCTCACTATTATAATTTATTATCCGACAATAATTGGTTATTGCTCTTGCAATTTTTTAAAGCAAATACATGATTCAACCAACTTCTCACGTATAAAGTGTTTGAGTAAATAAAGTACTAACGGATTAGTAATTGACGCCTGTCGTCAGCCTACATCCTATCAAGTTATAGATTCCAGAGTCTACCACGTGGAGGTGACAGTGCGATTTTAGACTGTCCCTTTACGTTCGGAGCGAATGAATGATATTTGAGTGTACCTGGTATCGTCACAGCCTTACTAAATCGATCTGCTAATTTCCTTGTCATCGCTGCATGCTCTTCTTTGCTACTGAAAAATACGACAGTTTCCTTCAAGTTTTCTCTGCCCCATTCAAATAACTCGTAAGCTGTTAAGATCTGATTCTCAGCTGAACGTTGCAAGCTGGCTCTTGCAGCAAGACGCTTCAGATTACCTCCGATTCCATCGCATGGTCCTTTTCCATGGGCAGTGGATGGAAAGTCCAGTCTGCCGGGATGCCAAAATCTTTTTCATGGCACAGAAGGTTCGCAAAGTTGTATTTGTTCTTAAATGCTGTGGTGCTCCATCTGTGACATAATGAAATTTCTTAGGATTGAAACGCTTCTTAAGATAGTCTACAATTAACCTTTGGTATAAATGCACAGCAACC
>NC_046658.1:151284116-151287722 GCF_010883055.1 Belonocnema kinseyi
TTAAACAGTCATGGTAGTCAGTCAATTCTATACTGGAGTCGACAGTTAGATGCCTAATATCAATAGCATCTAACATCAGATGCACATTTTCGTGATATATACGCACGCAAACCGTATGTGTGGCACTCCCTCCAGCCAAAACACAATGTCGTGGTCTGAGTTGTGAAAACTTCGAAAATCCGATTACAGTATTTTCGTTTTCCACTTTGAAACGATTGAACAGCTCGGAAAGATTACCTAGGATAAGTCGTTTCTGAACACGTTCCCGAGTTCCATCTGCTTTCTTAATTGATATAAAATCCTTTTTCCCAGGCATCAATCGGCTGGTTTCATCATCTTCGTAAAAATTAGTCACTGCAACTTCAATATCTGGTGCCAGTCTTCTTCCCAATTTTCGATTAGGTAAACTCAATATTCCATTTTGCTCAACTAATTTCTGAGCTTTTCGGACTTGCCGTTCAGTTGCACCGAATTCATCTATTAACTTCCTACGACTCCAAGTCTTAGGCGCAAGTGAAAGTAATAACATTTTTTCGTCAGAATCAGTAGTTTCCTTGAATTTATCTCTGATTTGTTGAAGAACTTCAAGGCCCGCTGCGTGATTAGAATCTTTACAGTCTTTACAATTTTCATAATCTATACATTCTTCTTTAACCAATAGAAAATCAGGATCGCCTTCAATTGATTCTTTGCCTGCAATATCATTATCAACTTCGTCATCACATAAATCTTCTTCCACTCTGATAGCATTTTCTTCCATACTGGTTTCATTTGAAGGCTTCTGTAAAAAAACTCTACTAAATTCTTTTCTACAAACATAACATATCCTTGCATTTCTCGTTAATTGAGGAAATCCGGATCTTTGAATTACCGTCACACGTCTCAAGCTGCGTCCAGTACATAAGTCATTTCGGCGAAAAGCATTTGCACAACGATTACCCCAATCTGTTTTTGTTGCGATTATTACTTGGAAATAATTTTAATATTAGTTCCAATGTCAGAAAAAATGAATCAAGAATATATTTCCTAATTTAAGCAAGCAGAGCAACATAAATATATCTATTATAAAGTCATCTGAGCTTCGGGTACAGAATGAATAGAAAACAAAATCAACAGAATGTATTCAGCTCATATAAACTAAAACGATTTTCTTTCTTGTGAGAAAGAAGTTTCTAGGCAGCCATGTAGCGGTCAAATTCTGAAGCTCGACATTCTTTCCTTAGACCACGTCAGTAACATAGATATTATATGAATACAGGTTCAATTCGCAGCAGTATAAAAAATGTAGTTTGTATCACAGAACAAGTAAATTATCCGTGTTTTTAGAATAATGTAATTCATAAATTTGTATTAACAATTGAGTAGTTGGATGCAAGAACAGCTTGCTTGTATTATTTTTAGAAGTCATTTGTGTTTCTTTTGTTTTGCACATAATTTCGTGGGGAACAAATGAAGAGCAAGTGAATTCTGAAAATACAAGTAAGCCGTTCTTGCACCCAACCGCTCAATTAATCAATATTTTCGATTAAGTGAATAGTTTTCCGATGACTTCATGCAATTTTGGATCAATGTGAGTAATACAAAAAAATGGCATACTTGAAAACTGTTCAGCGATATGCTGCCGCATAACGCCTGAGTGCGAGCGCGAGGACTCCCTCTACAACCGGCTCTGTAACTCAATGAATTTTAATTTGTCCACTTTCTTATTAGATATTTTTCATAGTAAAAAAGTCAAGCTTTCTTTTGAGACTATTTAAAAAAATAGTAGACGCCTAAATTGCGAAAAAAGTTAAATAAACAATTGATTTATTGAAAAAATTGTTTAAACAATTTTTTTGTTACAAATAATAAAATAGGATGAAATCGTGTAAAAAGCACTTTCCAAAACCCTCATAAAAATTTCAAATCGCGTAATTAGAATTAACTAATGTTGGGTAGGCGAACATATTCACAGAATTTAGAGACAATCGAAAAACATGACTTTTTGAGTTGGGGCAGTTGAGGAATAATGCCCCATACATGTCCTTTAATATAATTAAAAGTCTTTCTACAAATGGTTTTTATCCAATGAAATGAAAAAAATTGAGTGTGAAATGCTTATTTATAACATTTTGTTAGCTTTCTTTGACCAATAATATTTAGAAACATTACAAATTTTTTTATTCATTCAGAAATTTTTATGTGTACCTCAACTAAAAAGCTTAACATTTCGTAAAATTTTATAGATTAAGACTCTTTTCTAAAGTTTCCAGGTATTTTTAATACCCATTTATTCTTAAATCATATTTATATCACAGCTTAGTATCTAATTACAGCTAAAACTGTGAGTCTCTGCATTTTTTTCCGTATTTTTCTTCACATTTGAAAATGAAACAAGATATAAACGTTTTTTCTAAAAAACGGCTTTGTTTAGCGGAAAAGAGCAATTTAAAAATGCGGTAGGAAAAAATTCAGAAAACCAAATTCAAAATTATGGCGGTAAAATGAATTCTGTTTGGCGTCCTCAATAAATCCTCTTAAGGCAATGTGTACGAGTGGTTTGCGGGACCAGATTCCTACTTTAGCTCCACTTTTCTTATTTTCGAACTTATTTTCACACGAAACGCCACATTGAGTTGAAAATTTGGAATACTAAAGAAGAAGTACTAAGAATGGTGGGCCTGGTCCTAAATTTGTATGATTATGAAAAAAGGTTTTGGTTGTGAATAATTTTTTTTGCTTTTTTTGTAATAATTAAAATTTAGGATTCGACCCACCTTTCTTAGTGCTTCTTATTTATTATCTTAAATTTTCATTTAACGTGGCGTTTCGTGTGAAAATAAGTTGGCAAATAAAAAAAGTGAGGGTTAGAAATCTGGTCACGTGACCTACTCTTCATGTGGCCTTAAGGGGATTTATTGAAGACGCCAAACGGGATTCTGTATCACCGCTGTAATTTTGAATTTTGTTTTCTAATTTTTTGCCTGCCACATCCTAATATTATCCTTTTCCGATGAACAAAGCTGTTTTTTAGAAAAAAATGTTTTTATTTTGTTTAATTGTCAAAAGGGAAGAACAACAGAGAAAAAATGCAGCGACTGTCAGTTTTAGCTTCGGGTTGATTCTCACAGAACTCTCATAGACCCAAGTGAATTTCACGAAGCAGACACCCCAGAGCGCATAGAATTTATCGTAACGAAAAACCCTTTCAGTGTTATGAGATGCAGATCAATCAAGAGAACTAAAAATATAAAAGCATGAATTGATGTGGAATTGGAAAGCTGAGAAGAAAAGTTGGCGGATATGCAAAACAAAAATGGGATAAGAAGGGTTTTATTGATCAAGATTTGACGAGGAAGACCAATAGAATAGAGCCAAAGTTGCTTAAAGGGTATATGTGGAGGCGGTTAGTGTGAAGAGGAAAAAAGTTGTTAGAAGGAGAATTAAAACAGGAATTAGGGATGCATTAGAAGAAAAAGTTCATAGACAGGGAGAGGGGGAAGGCGTGCAAATGAGGGCAGCGAAGCCAGGAGGTGTAACGTATAAGTTTGTTACAGTGTACAACGAGGACGGGATGGAGAAGATTAAAAAAAGGGTGGATGACTTACTGCGATAGAAAGAGGATAA
>NC_046658.1:151287822-151318761 GCF_010883055.1 Belonocnema kinseyi
AGGAGAGTTTTGAAAGGAAATCAAAGGTTAAGATAATAAATAAAGGGGGGTGGGTGATTCTAAGAGAACGGATGCAGGATATAGGTGATGTGTAAGAAGAAAAACAGGGAAAGGAAAAAGATCTGGAAGAGTAGTTGTCAAGTGTTCAGACAGACGGGCACGTGTGGAAGATAATTAATAGGCTTAGGAAGCCTAGGGTGGGGATAAGCGAAAAGATAGGGAGTAAGGAATGGAGGAAATTTGTGAAATATTCACTTCAGGCATCAAATACATGGAAGAGGGATGAGGGAATTAGGAGAACAAGGCAGGTAGATGGAGAGTAGCTGAATGATAAGGAGATAGATTAGGAAGGGATTCCCAAGAGGATGAAGGGAGGGGTTAATTGTACAACTGTATGAAAAACTTTGTTAGAAAATAGGGTGCGAAGGGATGTTGAGGGGAAAAGAATACTGCCCGAGACGCAGGTGGGCCTTAGAGGCAACTAAATTTTTGACAAATGAAAAACAGAATAGCCAACAACAAAACAGTTGCACTTGCCACCAAAATGTTAAACTTTCAAATGAAAGGGATGAATTGATTTGAAATAGGTTTATTATCAAACAAACATTTGCGAATTATATAAGTTTACATTCGATTCCATTACTTTTCTTATCAAACCTACTTTAGAGTTTGAAAAGAAAGAATTTAAGTTTTTCGAAATCCTAAAAAAACGGTTCAAACTATCGACAAAATTACATTTTATTTTTTAAGTAATTCTGGGAGCATATTCAGCAAGATTTCCATAATTGCTGAAGATGACTGAAAAATGTTAAGGCATTTTTTTAACTTTATTCCTGAAGATTTCAAGAAATTAAAAAAAGTGGATAAAGCTTAAAGGTCACTATCGGAAGAATTGGTACGACTTACAGGGATAATTAAATATTTATAAATGTTTGTGAGGCATTAATTTCTTTATTTATGCACCGTTGTTATTTACTGAATCAGATGCGACATAGGATAATCAGGTTCCATTTAACAGATATGTTCAGTTAATTATAAAGGCCAGGGTTTTATGTGATTACAATCGTAACTCTGCATAATAAACATGATTAGTTCCCGGTATTCCTACAAATACATAACCTTTGGCTAATGGATCAAAAGTTACATGCTCATTGTAAATACTGAAGTCCATAGGGCCTGCCTGAAGCTCAGCTGCTAACTCTACCCAAACTGATATGGGACGATCTTGAGCATGTCTGCCAAGGTGACCTGACCTCTGGAATGAACCCGCGTACAAACCGTGGGCATACAGATCTACAAAAACTTCATACTCTGGAAAAATCTCCTGTCGTGAATTTTCAATCCATGATGGTCTATGATCTACCCTGGTGAGATTCGTAGTGCCCTTAGCAAAGTGTGTACCATGAGAATATATTAACCCGAAGCGAGTGGCAGCAGCACCTAATTGTGTACAAAAAATGGTTATTTATCGATTTTATGTACCTTCCATAGACGGATAAAACTTTTGGATGATGGTTGTATTCACGTGGATTACGCAACAGACCCTCCTTTTTGGAATCTCGTTCCGAGCCTAAAGCGGTAGCGCGCTTAAGGGAATTAATTGAAGATGCAAAATAGGATTCTACTTCACAGCCGCAATTTTGAATTTTGGTTTCTAAATTTTTGCATACCGCATCTAAATTTTTTTTCTGCTAGGCCAGAGCCGTTTTTTAGAAAAAAAATATTTTTCTTAAAATTTTCAAAAATGAAGGATGATTGAGAGAAAAATTCAGCGACTCGCAGCATCGCAATGCTCGTAACGATAGACCTTTTTATTATTGTGAAATGGAGATCAGCTGCAAAAACTGAAATTACGAAAGCTTGAATTCATGGAGTTTTAATTTGCAGAATTAGTTATTTTATATAATTTGAAGAAAGTGAAATAAGATTACTGAAAAGTAGTAAATATTTGCAGAAATAATAGAAACTTTAGAATGACTATAAAATTATAGCCAGATACGTGCTGTAATACTAAATATAGCATTTTGTATAACATAATTTCAAAATTATGAAATTTGAATTTAAATTTACAAATTTGTTTACAGTATTTTCAAAGAATGAAACCAAAAACGAAATGTTCTATCAAAATGGCCATTAGAGATTGTATAGGACTTTTAAAAAGTGAAAGTGGCTTCTCGAGACTTTTTTCAAATATTTGGCATCGCAGGTTTCAAAATTTATTTTTTTGATTTTTTTTAGTATTTTTAATAATTTCAACCAAAATATGAAATACGAGTATTCCCAGAAAAAAATTGTTCTTTATTTAAGGACTGAAAAGAAGTATGCTAAAGCTGGTTTTAATCCGTTCATTTTATTTAAGAGTATCGTGTTCACGGATTGACAAATGGCCGCACACACTGACAGAAAGAAGCCATCACCAAAACTAGATTTTAGGCTTAAAGGGTTCCCAAAATTACATTGTTGATCATCAAACTAAAAAAGAAAAAATTACCAAACAAGAATGAAGCAGTTACTTTTTAATACAAGAAAATTAATAATTTTACTAAAAAAGGACGAATTCGAAAACAAATAGTGTTATTTTCAAGCAGGTAAATTAATTTATAGCGAAAAATGTGAATAAATAAAACAAAAATCTTGGTTTTCCACTTAAAGAGACCAATTTCCGATAAAAGACATAAGTTTTCATTCAAGTAATTGAATTTTATTGATAGAGAGAAAAATTTAAACAAAAAGCATTTATTTTTAATTAAAAATACAAAATCGTTTTTGTAATAATGTATGTATCCTCTGCTTCTTAGATGCCTTTTTAGACCTAGGGTCTTCTACTAAATAAATAAATTAAATAGTTACATTTTCAGTGCCAAAATTAACTTGCAACGAAAAATAAAAATTAATTTACACAAATTATTTGACTTTTCAAATATAGAAATGTTAATTTTAAATTCAAATAATAAATTGTTAACTGTAAATTTACTTTTGAAGTGGGCAGTTTAATTTTTATCCAAATCGTTTAATATTTTATTAAAGATAAAACGTAAAAAATTGTGTTATGTAAATTTTTGACTTATTTTCCAATTTTTCTGAGGTTCAAAACAAGTTGAAGTTGAGGTACAAGATCTGAAAAATAGTTCGCAACCGACGCAGATATAATTCAAAATGTTAATGATATCTCGAAAAGTCGTGAACATTTTAAAAGTTTTTGAATTTGAAATTGAAGAAAAAAAATTTTACGGATTGCGTCTATTAAATTTTATTTTGTTTATAGAATTACCGAATTCACGTTATTTTAAATCATTAGAATTTTAACTGCCGCTAGCGCTACCCGTTCCTTTTTTCTTCAGTATGAATTTTTTATTTTGAAAAAGTGTCTTTTTTCATATTTTTAAAATTAATATTGATTTTAATATTACATGGCACTTAACATAAAAATTAAAGAATCCCACGAATGAAAGAAGAAGACAGACTCCTAAAAGAAAAAAACTCTTGTGTTCCTCTATCTCAGTATTAAGAAGTCTGCCATTCTGTCCCACGTAATTCATCTTACAGAACCTGCAATGGATATTGTTAACAACGCTACCATTGTGTTACCCTTTCATCTGTGCCGAAATACTACATTTTCAAAGTTTGATAATTTAAACCTCGTGTTCTCTTGATCGTCCTTTAGCTGTGCCAGCGTGATATCTGTCTTATTTTCGTCAGTCTTCTTTTTTGTGTCTAAAAAGTTTGCCTTACTTTCTGTAAGTGACAAGAGTTGGCATGAAAGATGTCCTTTAAATTTCCCTTTTGCATGCTCCGTTTTAAGCAGGTAATATTTTTATTATTTATTTTCATTTTAGATAGTCGAAGATTAAATAAGTATAGACGTTCAGACCATCGTAGTGATACTTGTTCTGAGAAAGAGAGTTACAATGGAAGTTATGATCATTATAATTACGATTATCGTTATTATGACCAGTCCAGTAACAGCAGCTATCAAAGAGAGGAAGCCTCAGATATACGGCTGAAGACATTCATTCACAGACGGAGGACAGAAAGGAGAGTCACGAATCTGCGGAGCAGGAAACCGATCCTCCTGTCCCCAATAGATCGCAGGTGGAAGGTAAATACCAAGATTAGCCTGTAGATTCTGCGCAGAATCAACTAAAAACTTCTGTGGGAAATCCGGAAATACTGATTGATGATTCGGGAAACAAAAACCCATGGGAAGTGGTTCTGGATGAAGAGACTCTGGGCGTTTTAGGTAAAAGACTCGTAGAAGAAACAACTTTAGCTCTAGCCTTGCATTTGGATTTCGCAGTAAGAGTAGAAGAGGTTATAAAAAAGGGTTTGCCAAAGGTTGAGAAGGAATCTTTGCTTAAGTAGTTTTCCGTTCCGCAAAACAGTTTGTTCAACCATGCACCAAAATTACGTCCTGAGATAAAAGTATCATGTACTGGCCAGATAAGACTACTTTCAGATCTTCAAAATGAAGAAACTTCAATTAGGAAGACACTAATTGTAAAAAACATTGATACTAAGCTTCAAGACACTCTAAAGTTAACATCTCCTGTTGAATGGCTTTTTGGAGAGAATTTGACAGAGAAAATTAAGAATGCCAATATAATCGAAGCAACTGTTCAGAAGATTAGTATGAAACCGAAGGTGCAACAATTTCCAAAAAGTGATCCAAGAAACTACAAGGGCCCGCCGCGTCGTCCAATCTTCAAACCACGAGGCAACTAGATGTTGAGCAGACAGAAGTTGCTGCATAATCAAAGAATAACACAGGGACAGCGAAAACCATTGTACCAAGGGCAGCAGGGGCACCCGAACTTCAATAAATGTAATTAGACTCCATGTAAGTACAGATTGCGGTCGTCTCAAAATTTTTGGACACAATCGTCTGATATAACTAAAGATAAAACTATGCTGAGCTCAGTGGTCGGAAAAGAAAAAGGGTCAAATAATAGAACATTTAGTTCAATTAAAAGAAAAAGGTACCATTAAAAAAGTTCAGCCTATCGAAGGGCAATTTCTGTCAAGAATATTTTAGGCTCCAAAACCCGATGGCTCCAATCAATTAACCTTTAATCTAAAAGATCTCAACCAGTTCATAATAACAGATAATTTTAAACTCAAAGATGAGGAAACAATTCGTAAACTGCTATCTCCGAATTGCTATATGGCTACCGTCAATCTTAAAGATCCCTATTATCTTGTACTTATCTCTGATTCAGACAAAAAAGACATCAGATTTAATTTTTAAAGGACAATTTATAAATTCGGGAACTTACCCTTTGGGTTAGATGTTTCACCCTATGTCTTTACAAAAATCTTGAAACCGTTAGTGTCATATTTATGAACATCACGCTTAATTTTAGTGGGTTATCTAGATGATATTTTATTGGTGGGATCATCATTTGCGTCTTGTCAGGAAAATGTTCAAATTACCTGTAATTTCCTAAAAAAAACTTGGTTTCCTTATCAATGAGCAAAAGACTCAGATGACACCGTCAACTAAAATAAGAATCGTTTTGGCCAAATTTAAAGTTTGGTAGGGTTCACATTAAGGCGATTAATTACTTGAAAATTTTCGACCAAAGTATAGAGGTTTTCTCGGATGCTTTGTTCAAAACCAGAGACACTTATGTGGATCTTAACAGCGAACCTGCGACCCAGACTAACCTATGCGGCAGTCCTCTGGTAGACAAGGGTCGAACTTTCTACTGTGATGTCCCTACTGGAAAGAATCAGGGGACTGATTCTGAGAAGCATCACTGGTACCTCGAAGTCGACATCCACGATGGCTTCAGGAACAAAGAGAAGGCTGGAGCAGAAAACCGAGTCACTTTGCTCTAGATCCTTGGACACAGTGGCATCAAGGGAAACGAGATATCGGACAGGCTATCAAAGCTAGCAGCAAAGGGAAATTTTACTGGACCTGAGCCAGTTGTAGGAATTTCCAGTAGGTTGGTCACTGAAGATATTAACAGTTAACTGACCGAGGAACATCAGAATGAGTGGGATGCGATCTCTGGCTGCAGACAGGCTAAAACACTCTTGGGCCCAAAGCTAAACCCTCATCGAGCAAAAGAAATACTTAAGCTCGGGAGGAATGATGTGAAAATCCTAACAGAAACGTTTATAGGACATGGAAACCTCCGGTACCACAGACATAAGATAGCGCTTGATAAAAGTCCCCTCTGTCGTCATTGTGAAAAGAATAACGAGACTTCCACTCATATCCTCTGTCACTGCTCTACGATTGCGGGGAAACGTGTCACACCCACAGGTAGCTTTTGCATCAGAGAGTCTGAAATATCAGCCAACAGCGTGGCCGCGGTCCGCTTTCTATGGAGAGAACTTGGGGGCCACGCTTAAGGCTTCTAAGGGGACACAACGGCATCACGCACGTCCTGATCTAAGAGAAAATTCACTGATTAAACGATTTTTCAAAGGGATTACAAAGCTTAGACCACCATGTGCAAAGTATGATTCAACATGGGACCCAGCGATAGTGTTAAATACCTTTGAACCTATGGGGCGCTTAGCGAGCCTCTATCCCCAAGTCGACAGGAGCACCTGGAATGTCAATTCCAAAAGCCGCATAAATTCCAGACAACAGGCGCATCTGTGGTTGCCATTTTGCGCACTACTGACAAAACCAACATTAATTTTAACTGACAGGGGCACCAGTAGTTGTCAATTATTACCATTTCCGACCTTATCGACATTTAAAAAAATACTGTGGCATAAAATCGTACCCAACAGGAGCACCTGTGAATGCCATTTTAGCCGATATAAACACTAGCCTATAGTTTTAACTACATGTTTGAAAATCAAACTAAGACAGAAAAAAGTTACTGTTTTAAAATAAAATAGTTATTTTTTGTCAAAGAAAACTAAAAAACATTCATTTTCAACCATAAATAGAATATTATTCTTTGTTAGAGAAATTAATTTTCAACAACAAACACAAATAAATGATAACTAATTATTTTATTTTTTAAACAAAGAATTGTTAATTTTAAACTTATGTAATGAATTGTCAACCGAAAACTCAATCTTGAAGAAAGTAGTTCAGTTTTTGATTGAAGATAATAAATTAATTTAAATCCATATCTACAGGCAGGCAGCAGTATGTTGCACTTTGGTTTTTGATTTGACGTATACTTTGTTTATAAAAATCGCGGAGAAGTAGAAAATATTGTAATTATTTAAAAAGTTGTTCGAACAAAAAAAAATCATACCCAGATATTTCCGAGGCGAATCCAGAGGTGTTTTTAGTTTTCGAATATGACTCTTAATTTTTCTAAATATTCAAAATCTAAAAATTCTTTCTTTATTTAAAATTCTTTATAAAAATTTCTTTATTTACACCAATTCTGACGACTTGGAAAGTACACGTTTTATTTATTCTGTGAAAAAGCTTGGGTGGAAGAATAAAGATTGTTGATTTTAGATCTCGAATTTTTACCTATGTGTTAAATTTATTACCCTTAGTGCCTTCAGAATAATTACAAATTCTAATATGCCGAAAAACACGAAACTAAATCATTGTTTTCTCATTCAATATTTTATTTATTGAAGTGGAAACGGCTTTTATTTAAGTACATGTGAGATTGAATAATTTGAAGCAAACACAAAAACAATTAAAAATATTAAATTAACAGCAGTTTTTCAAAAAATCCCAAATCACAAATCATGCACTACGATTATTATAGTGTTTTGTTGGGAGGAATAATTTTCCGGATGAAATGATTTTCATTTGGAGTATGACCACCAATATAATATCAAGTTCCAATTATGTTTACGTTAGAGCAAGTAAAGGCGCGCCATAAAGATTTTTTCTGACCAAACTCATTCCAGATAAGTCACTCCAGAAAAAACAATTTGGGTACATGTGACCACGATTTCTTGTCCATTAGATTTAAAAATCAAGCCACTCTGGCTTCAGCTTCTCTGCTGAATAATGTGCTCGTAGACGCATAATAATAATATCCCCTTCACATAATGGTAGAAAGTTGCGGCTTTTTCTGAAATTTCTAACTGTTTGTCTATTCCTCATTTGGGGCGTTCTTCTTTAATTCTATCGAAAATTGTATTAAAAAAAATATATATATTATATGGTTGAAAATTCAACTATTTGTTAAAAATTAAATTACTCCACTAATTATTCAACTGTTTTGTTTCAAAATACTCTTTGATCATTCAGAAATTTAACTGCTTTTTTAAACGTCGGTTTGTTTGGTTTGAAAATCCATCTTTTTTGCATTGAATTAAAAAAAAACGGATAGAATGCTTTTCAAGCTTCGTTTCATTTTTTTAAAAACTTTGTAAATATTAAACAATTACGAAACGTCTACCTAAGGTTTTTACATCTTTTAGTCAATCAAGGTTTACTTCATTTTATTATGGCCTTGTTATTGAGTGAGTACCAATTACATTTAATTAATATAAAGCAATCATATCTTAACCACCTCTGCTTTATTTGATCAGCTGTTCTTGTTAAAAATAATGTTTCGTATCATCTTTCTTACGTAATATTTTGAAAATTTAGCAAAGTCGAAACTCCATTTATTCCAATGCATATCATACATTTATGGCTTAGCAATTATAATCAAAATTTAGAATAACGTAAATAAAATGTTAATATCGGTATGACTGTGTTATTATTATGATTTTGTTTTTCATTCTGTAGATTGTAGACAAATATCCACAAGAAATTAATCCTGTTGAGAATTTATGATTATATCCCTAAAATTATTGATAATTTTTTAAGTTTATCGGGCTTATTGAACAGAACACGTTTTTAATTGTGGTTTAAATTATCCCTTAGGTTCAGCAAGTACTTTTCTAAACGTGATTAAAGAATAACAAGAAAGTTATGATATCTAACAAATTTAGCAAAGATGTTGTCCTTTGCATTGAGAAAAATATTGCTTAATGTAAGACAGAAATATAAATATATATTAATTATGTTAATCCTTTGATATATTACAGAATCTGTTGCGAAATTAAAAAAAAATTGTCGAAAATGAAAGATCCAAAATTTCGCTAAGAATTTTAGGAGAAGTTTTCAATATCTTAAATATATCTCAGCCATTATGAATTCGTTATACTCTAAGACTTTTCTATCATAGAAGATAAACTTTTAATGCGAAAAACATCAACTTTTCATCCAATAACTTGTATTGTCGACGAAGCAATTGAGTTTTTGAACAAAAAAAGATTATTAAAATATATATATATATATATATATATATATACCTTGGAATCTTGACATAATAATAACAGTTCCAGGAGAATAGTTTGAATTTAAATCATTTACTTGAATATTTGACCTGCAAAGAAAAATAATATAAAAAATAGTTAAATTCTCATAAATCGAATAGTCATCAACTGAGCAGTTACACTTGTAAGCAAATTGTTAAAATCGTATAAATAAAAGGGATACATTTTTTGAGATAGTTGTATTTTTAACAGAACAGTTGAATTTTCAAAACGAAAAAGACACATTTTCTATCCATATTAATGAATGCTCAATAAAAAATCCTCCTTTCTTAAAGTCTTGTAAGCATAGCAGAATTTAAATATTTTCACGCAAACAATTTTCAAAAATTTTCAGAATTTCGCATGGAAATTTCAAAAGATTTTTCATTTTTGACAGTTAATTTTTAAAGAATACCTAAACAGATTTCAAATATTTAAAAATATTGCTAAAATTTCATTATTCAATTATTTGATAAAAAGCCTTTTAAAATCTTCAAAAATCTACATTTTTTAAACGTTAAGACATTTAAAATTATTTTTTCAATTTTCGGAAACTTTCAAGTATCTTTTATAATCATTTCAAGAGTTTCCATTTTTTTTATAAAGCTTCCAAAATTAAAAAAATTTCTTTAGAATCTTCAGATTTTTTCGAATAAAGTAATCCTTTGATATATTAAAGAATCATAAATCATAAATCGATGAAAAAAACTTTTGGAATTAATGAAAAGGGAAGTTTATTAGGCTTGAAATTTCTTGCGTATTTTCCTAAAATTTAAGTTAAATGCCAAGCATATTGTGTCGACCAGAAACTTTTTTAAAACACGAGATTATAAAACGTAACGTTTGATCCAGGGTCAAAGCTTATTTCTATTTAGTTTTCACATCCAATGTTCGCGGTCGCTGTTTAACTATAACAGCGGTTAAAGACAAAGCCAAACTACACCATGCTCGTAATTTTGTGCTTACAACATCCGGACTCATCAGAAACTTGACTCAGTCCCTGGTTATAATGAAAAAGCGGGTTCCCGAAGTTAAAATTGAATAATAATAATAATAATAATAATAATAATAATAATAATAATAATAATAATAATAATCGTAATAATCGATGGCTCAGTTGGTTAGACACTTGGACTTCACCTCAGAGGTCCGGGGTTCGATCCCTGAGCCGGTACCTCTGCAAATTTTTCAATGTACCTTTACCGAGGTTCTGGTGGCTCGGAACCCACCTTAAGCTGTAGGTCCCCCCATCGTGTACTTGACTGCAACCCAGTCCGTCAATGATGGGGTGAAACCATGTTTTGTCCAATATGTCTGGGCAGACTGCTTTCATCAGATCACTTGATTGCATTATAAAAATTCGTCCGTGACTGATGATATATACCGGGACAGCCCCGTGCAAAAATGATCAAATAAAAATCCATCTCTAACTAAAAAATGCCTTCAACATGTTGGGCAGTATAAGCCTGTGACAACATTTCAACACTGAAATGTTTTTATGAGTCTTTACTGCCTGACGAGCTTTTGTAATATCCTTTTTGGTCTTCTGTAATGGTGTCATTCTCATCACAATGGGAATATACCTTATCTGCAATGATAGATGTGAAATATTTATAAATTGTTTGAAGAAAAGCTATCGATCGAAATTTAGATATATTTTGAACGTCGGTTTTTTTAGGTAATATATACGTAGCACCCTGGAGTATAAGGCCTGGAGTCAGATCTGGGTGTCCGATGATCTTTTAAAAACACATTTCTAACGCACGATACACACTCTTCAGGTATAGTACTTGTACCAAAAGTTGTGCACCATGTCCGGACCTGGAGTTTTCCCGTTACTTGCCCTTTTCAAGCCTGCTAAATCATCTAAAGCTGTGATAGTCAGCTGCATTTCAGGGCTATTGCTTGTCCTTGCTTTCTCCAGTTTGAACCACGTAGTCTCCAAATTGCATATATTTAATTTTCCTACCTTCTTTGATGGGTCGGAAACGTTCCATTTTTTTGCCTTGGTCCACTAATTTTCTTGTATCGAGGCAGTCTGGCAGTAAGAACACCAAGTCTCAGCCGTTGGGGGGGCTATAATTGTTGACCGATGGAGATTATGTGAAGATAATAACGAATTAATCGAGCACAATATTCATGACCAAAATTTATTATTTTATGCTTTCCAGATGATCCCGCAGTATGCGTAGCATCAGCTCTGAAAGTATATTTACACCTTGCTAATGCGTTTTACAAAGACATTTATGATTTTTTTTTCATTATCTGGAGAATGTCACATGAAGCCGAAAAGTCTAATTTCTGGACAGATGCATCAAAGACAGATTAGAGCAAAGCGATCTCAATACCTCCATGTTCTTGGGATACATCACACTTCATGCATTCACATAAACATATGAAGGAAAGGGTGTAAACATCGATATCTCTGGTGGTAGAACACAAGAAAAGCGTAGCAACTTTCCTAAGGCATTTCAAAATGCTTAACAGGTGTTCTTTCATATTGTAATTTCTTATTATCTTTTTATTTATATTGCTAAATATTAAGAAAGCTCTCTTTTACTTAGTTAATAACAAATTCGTCAGACGACTACACAGTTGAACATTTTATACTACCATACACATTCGAACATCTACCACTAATACAATTGAATGATGCCTAATACAATTGAATGATTAAAGGACCACACCTAGTGAGAGCCTATCAAAATTGTATCAAGCGCCTCCCTAGAAAGATGGGTTCCTCCCCTTATTTTTCAATCCATGTTTATGTGGGGCAAACCTTTTAAAAATAATGCTGGAACTGGACCGGAAAGTCCCGTCACATTAACAAAACATGTTAGTGTTATTGTCATATTTGTGGCGCAATCAGCATGGGGCAGGTTACTAGAACTGATGATCTTTCTGAGGACACGCCTTATGCAATTTCGATAGAACTTCACTGGGTAACTTCTTTTAATTATTGAATTTATAAATTTTAGTACATTTGTACTGAGGTAAAAGTATAATTTTATGTATTTAATAACATGCCCATACAAAGAGAGAAAGTACGTTTTAAAAGAAGATTGAAGGGTAAGGTAGTAAATAAAGAGAGGGGATTCTTAGGGACTGGATAAAGGATAGGGACTAGGCGGTCGCGAATGGTATGGTAACAGTAAATAAAGAGGGGGGATTCTTAGGGACTGGATAGAGGATAGAGACTAGGCGGTCGCGAATGGTATAGTAATAGGGATTGAAGACACAAAACGCACGTATATGAGCAGGATGAAGGTATCGACGACAAATCATGTGGTCATGAATATGCAACGTCCGGAAGAGACGGATAAATTTTCACAGTGGAGGGGCAAGTCGAATTAGACCCTCAGCCATCAAGATTGTGGATAAAAGGGGAATGTGGCGAATGGTTAGTTGGGAAAGAAGTATCGTTAGGGGAGAGACTGACCTGAACGCGACAAGCGAAGGGGAGGTATCTTAAGAAGTTAGAAAAAGGTACCAGTGAAGGGGGAGTGATATTAGGAGTAGTTTTTAGGGAACGTATTATATATTATCGGCGAGCCAGAAAAGATCAAAAAAATATCAACTAAAAGTGTAGTAAAAAAAAGAAAAAAGATGGCATATTTCATTTTTCGATTTGCCTTGGTGGCGGCGCTGAGTAAACGGACCTTAATTAAACGAAAGAAAAATGAAAAGGCAACAAACTACATCCCTGTCCCCCTTTTATCTTTCTTTTTTGTTTCTATTACAGCACCGAAGAACAGGTGCTCTATCCTGGATATCTGAGAATCGAATGATGGTCAGTAAGCCATTCGATTGTAAACACAGTCTTAGTATATGATACAATTACATTAAAAATAGAGAAAGTCTTTATCCTGGTCAAACTCATAGTCAACATCAACAAATGCCTTTGTATATCTAGCAACAACATTTGACCTTGCACTAAATGCCATAAACAATATCGCTATTTTGCAAACTATTTAATTTACCTTTAGTGGGCCTTAGAAGCGACACAAGGTCTCTTTTGTTTTTAAACGCCGTAGTTTCGTCATAATGCCCGAGAGCTCTCGCAATTCGCTCAGCTAGACCTTCAATATATGGAATGCTAATGAAAGAACTATTTTTCGCCTTTTGAACTATTTCGTCAACTCTGCGACGTTCATTTTGGGCCAAAATATATAATCTGAAATTTGTACTATCTTTAACAAATTTTTCCGAGTAAAAGTTGTCGAGAAGTGTGTCTTACACTAATCGCAAATTTTCTTGATGATATTGCTTATCCGACAGAAGAATGGCTCTGTCCACTATATTAAAAACAACACTTTTTTGTACTTGTGTGCGAAATTAGAATCCAAATTTAGGCTTCTACCAGACCAGGTGGGTTTGCGATACCAATTACACTTTATTTTTATAACGTCATGACTGTGAAAAGTTTACATCCAGAAAGTTTATCGCCCTATTTTGTTCCTTGTCTAGCGTAATTTTAATCTCATAATCATTTGAATTAACACTTTTAGAACGTGTTCTACTTCGATTTTCGGAAGAGCTATTAATATATCGTCAACATAATGGACATACAACGGTACTTTAAAACATATTTTCGGTATAATACCCGTTTACAGGTCGTCCATAACCAAATCTGCTAAAATCGGCGAATGCAAGAGCCGATCGTAGTCCTATTTTTTGAAAATAGGTTTGGTTTTTGAAACTAAAAGCTGTACTATTTAGACATAAACGAAGTCATTTCTCAAAATCTGCCCATGGAATTGTTGTTTTTTCGTTAATTTGATTCCACCTACTACGAACCGCCTGAACTGCCTTTTCTTTCGGCACATTTGTAAAAGGGGACACTACGTCTAATGACGCGAAGACAAGATTTGCCGGGATCCTGAAATTACTCATTTTCTTTACTAAATCGAAGCTGTTAAGCACTCTCGATTTAGGAGCTTTAATATTGTTTGCAATGATATTTTTGGTGAATGTTGCTAATTGGTAAGTAGCACAATCTATATAAGAAACGATGGGCGTAAGTGGGTCACCTGGCTTGTTAATTTTTGAAAGGCCATATAATCTCGAAAGGTTAGCGTGATAAACTTTTAACTGTTTCGCGGTGAGTTCATTAATACATTTTTTCGATTCTTACTTTTTAATTAGTTTTGTGACTTCCCTTGCAATTTTCTTGGTTGTATCCCTACTTCTTTTAACTTAAGTGTCCCGATCTTCTAATAATGCATTAATCTTCGCGTCGTAATTTTCTCTTTTCATCGCGACGCTAGTATGACCCTTGTCCGCATTAACAAAAATAATCTGAGGGTTTTGTTTTGCAAATTTCTCGGCCTGCTTAAATTCTTGCAAGGGTTCTTTGGTTTTTGAATGTACGGCGTAGCCCAAATTCATAACCTTACATATATTGCTCGTGATATTTAATCTAGCGCGATCCTGATCTATCTCTGGTTTTTTGTTAATATTAGACTAAACACTGGCTATTAGATCGCACACCAGTGTTAGATCTTTTTCTATTTTTACTCCATAATTTTTCCCTAGACAAGCAACTTTAGCAACCTTTTCTGGTATATCAGTATCCTATAGATTTTTGAACCACTTGTCGTTCAGTTTTGTGTTGAGAAATGTGTTCCTATCAGGTTGATCATCATTTATAAAATTATCACATTTTTGTTGGCACTTAAATTGGTGCTCTTCAAATAACCTTGACATTTTTAAATTCTGAGAGTCATAAAAATTGTTAATCATCAGTATAACTACTGCTTTGAAATTCAACGAATTCAAGATCAAAATTTGTGACTTTTTTAAGCAAAATCACGCTCCTTCTATAGCGTTGGAAAAATGAGACGATGTGTACACAGTCTCTGAAACTGTCTAGAATATTCCTGTAAAACCCATTACCCCTTTTACCAGAGTGAGATGTCAAGTCCCCACGTTGATAAGAGCCGTTTTTAAAATTGTTTAAGTATCATCAAAGTAACATCAAAAACGTCGCACAGAGATACACATCTGAAGTTTGAGATGAAGTTAATGGAAAGAAGCACAAAATGAACGATTGAGAATTTTCATAAAACCAAATTTCTGTAAATATACAAAGGATAGGTTTCGTCATAAAGAAAATGAGAGACATCCGCTCCCCTTTAAATCACGAAGAAAACTGAAACAGTATTTACAGAAATCCTGTAATCTTACAGCTTACAGGGTTCAGAGAAGCGGTGCTTTAATTATTAAAATGGCTGTGGCCGTAATTCTACCTGGAAATTGAGATGACCGATTGCCGGTTCCCTTTAGTAGGCAACAACCGTAGTGACCGCGTGTTCTCAAAATTTGTTTCGCTTCGATGCTACCGATTGATGTGATTACTAATTTTTATGACTTTCAGAATTTAAAAATTTCAAGGTTATTTGTAGAGCATAAATTTAAGTGCCAACAAAAAAGTGATAATTTCATAAACGATGCTCAACCTGATAGGAACACATTTCACAACACCAGACTGAACGATAAGTGGTTCAAAAATTTATCGGATACTGATATACCAGAAAATGTTGCTAAAGTCGCTAGTCTAGGGAAAAATTATGGAGTAAAAATAGAATAAGGTCAAACACCGGTATACGATTTAACAGCCAGTGTTGAGTCTAATATCAACAAAATACCAGAGGTAGATCAGAATCGCGCTAGACTAAATATCGCGAGTAATATATGTGGGGTTATGAATTCGGGCTACGCCGTAAAGTCAAAAATCATACAACCCTTGAAAGAAATCAGACAGGCCGAGAAATTTGCAAAAGAAATCCCTCAGATTATTTTTGGTAATGCGGACAAGGGTCATACTACCGTCGCGATGTGAAGAGAAAATTACGACGCGAAGGCTAATGCATTATTAGAAGATCGGGACACTTAAGTTAAAAGAAGTAGGGATACAACCAAGAAAATTGCAAGGGAAGTCACAAAACTAATTAAAAAATGGGAATCAAACAAATTTATTCATGAGCTCACCGCGAAACAGTTAAAAGTTTATCAAGCTAACCCTTCGAGATTATATGGTCTTCCAAAAATTCACAAGCCAGGTGCCCCACTGAGGCTGATCGTTTCTTATGTAGGTAGTGCTACTTACCTATTAGCAACATTCACCAAAAATATCATGACAAATAATATTGAAGCTCCTAAATTGAGAGAGCTTAACAGCTTCGATTTATTGAAGAAAATGAGGAATTTCAGGATCCTGGCAAATTATGTCTTCGCGTCATTACACGTAGTTTCCCCTTTTACAAATGTGCCGAAAGAAAAGGCAGTCGAGGCGGTTCGTAGTAGGTGGAATCAAACTAACGAAAAAAAAACAATTCCATGGACAGATTTTGAGGAAGGACTTCGATTATGTCTTAATAGTACAGCTTTTGATTTCAAAAACCAAACCCATTTTCTAAAAATGAGACTACCAATGGGCTCTCGCTTTCGCTGATTTTAACAGATTTAGTTATGGGCGACCTGGAAACGGGTATTTTACCGAAAATAGGATTTAAAGTACCGTTGTATGTCCGTTATGCTGACGACATATTAGCAGCTCTGCCGAAAAACGAAGTAGAACACGTTCTAAAAGTTTTTAATTCAAATAATTATGAGATTGAATTCACGCTAGAGAAGGATCAAAATAGGGAGATAAACTTTCTGGATGTAAATTCTCCACAGACATGAAGTTATAGAAATAAAGTGTAATCGGTATCGCAAACCCGCCTGGCCTCGTTGAAGCCTAAATTTTGATTTAAATCATCCACACAAGTACAAAAAAGTGTTGTTTTTAATATAGTGGACAGAGCTATTCTTCTTTCGGATAAACAATATCATCAACAAAATTTGCGATTAGTGTAAGACACACTTCGCGACAACTTTTACCCGGAAAAATTTGTTAAAGATAATATAAATTTTAGATTACATATTTTGGCCCAAAATGAACAACGCAGAGTTGACGAAATAGATCAAAACGCGGAAAATAGTTCTTTTATTAGCATTCCATATGTCGGAGGTCTAGCTGAGCGAATTGCGACAGTTCTCCCACTAAAGATAAATTAAATAATGTGCAAAATAGCTATATTTTCGATGGCATTTGGTGTAAAGGTAAAAATTGCAAAGCGGTTTTTATAGGCCAAACCAAAAGTTCGTTAGGAGTAAGGATTAAGGAACACAAGAAAGATACATAAAAGGTCCCTAACAAACAAACAATGCTCACTAAGCATAGTATTGAGGAAGATCATTTTTTCGATTTTGACAACGCGAAAATTCTTGCGAATGAATGTCGCCATCGCAAACGTCTGACTTCGGAAATGTGTCATATTGCTGGTAATGATAATGATGTCAATTTAAGAACCGATGTGGAAAAACTTTCAATATACTATCCTGTTTCAAAGCGAAACAAATTTTGAGATCACGTGGTCACTATAAGGTTGTCACCTACTAAAGGGAATCGATAATCTGTCATCTCAATTTTCAGGTAGAATTACGGCCACAGCCTTTTTAATAATTAAAGCAGAGTTTCTTTGAACCCTGTAAGTTGTGAAATTGGAAAACCTCTCTGAATAATGTTTCAGTTTTCTTTGTGATTTGAAGCGGAGTGGATGTCTCTAATTTTCTTTATGTCGAAAATTATTCTTTTTATATTTACAGAAATTGTGCTTTATACAAATTCTCAATCGTTGATTTTGTGTTTCTTTTCATTCTCTTCATCTTAAACCTTAAGGTGATTTAATCTTATATGTTTAAATCTTATGTTTAAATCTTATATCTGGCACTGAGGAGGAACCCTATCCGTGGTCGAAATGTTTGCCAATCTACTAATGTAAGAAATGGAAGTTTTATAATTAAGGATTTTTATAAGACCCTAATGCCAATAAACAATTTCTTTACACAAAAGCTGTTATAAAAGTTTTCTTGCCAGAAATACAACGGAATTTGTTGATGTTGACCACGTATTTGACTGGAATAATTTTAAAATTCAGCATAGTGAAAGTAATGAGAGAAGAAGGGAATTCACGGAAATGCTTTATATTAAAAAACATAGAAAGTTATCGATTGGTTTAAAAACCGATTTGGATAAGTTAAACAAGAGTTATTCCAATATGTTTGATTACATTTAAAGGTGTTGTTTTATAAATTTGGTTTTTTTTACTTTCTCTATTTCTAATGTAATTGTGACAGATATTTATATTGTGTCACCTTCTTTATTTTCGTCCGAAAATATTATTTTTTCCAATTACAATAGAAGCTTTTTTTGTTTGTTTTTTGCGGTCCAAATTTAGTGGTTGGATTCTTGTTTTTTTATCAGTACGTTGCATCAATTTTATTATTAGCAATTAAAACGAATTTATAATTTGGATTTTATTTTAATTTATATTTCTTAAATTTAAAAAACTGAGTTTTCAAAATAAGAAATAATTTGTAATTTTGCTAGGAATTTTAGGAAAATTTTTAATGCCTTGAAAGATTTGAAAATCTTTGGAAAGAATTTCTATTTTTAAAATTTCAAAAATTTATATTGAGATAAATATATATCTTTTAATATAATTTAAAATTTCCTACAGAAATTTTAAATCCAACAAAACAAAAAAAAATTTTGTGTGAAAAGTTCTCATATTATAGTGTGTTAGTATTCTTTGATCAATAATATTTAAGAATATAAAAAAAAAATATTTAGAAATATTCATGCATACCTCAACTAAAAAAAAAGTTAAAAATATTGTAAAATTCTACAAACGATTAATTCCTATTTATAAAGTAAAGAAATGAAAAATCCAACAATTTTTTTTTATTTTTACAGTTTTTTTTGTGACAAATGTAAAATGATATTGTTATTACAGCTTTCAAGAAACATTCACATCTGATAATCATGATTCAAGGAATAATTAAAAAAACTTGAAGAAAGTCCGTTTTTTTTAATCAACAAAATGCAGCACATTTTTTTCTAGGTATTAAAAAGTCGTTACATTCTACGACTTTTCTAACATACAAGGTAAAATTTCAAAAAGAGTCTGATGCAATTTCATCGAAACAGAATATTCAACAACAAAACAGTTTCACTTGTTACCGAAATGTTAACCTTTCTGTTAAAAATATATATTTTTTTTAATTTTTCCTTTTTTATTATATTTTGATTATTAATATCCAAAAAAATAATCCGAAAAATAAAATTTTAGGCCTTAAAATATAAAATAGAATTTTTATAAAACTATTCATACTCAAATATGAGTTAAACGAATATCATAAGTTTACTTTTGATTGCATTACTTTCCTTATCAAACCTACTTTAAAGATCTGAATAACAAATTTATGTTTTTTGCAATACTAAAAAAAATATTTGTTAGGAATTAATATTTTTATTCATGTGTCGTTACTATTTAATGGATAACACGCGACATATGATAATCAGGGTTTATTTAGGTGACATCTTCAGTTCGCAACTCTGCATAATAGACATGTTTAGTCCCCGGTATTGCTATAAATACATAACCCTTGGCTGATGGGTCAAAGGTTACATCCTGATTGTAAATGCTGAAATGCATAGGGTCTGCATGATGCTCAACGCCTAACTCAAACCTAACTGTTACTGGGAATAAAATTTTCACATTCGTTGCAAATCAACAAATAATTACCTGCAAACACGTAATCCATCATTATTTTTGGAGCATTTTAGCGATTACTGGCGAAGTGAAAAAGAATCTTTAAACATCGATAAATTCGAGATCACGTGACTAAGTTCGTTTAAGAAATTTTTGTGTAAAATTATTTTCATTTTTTGGTGCTCGCTACGTCCACACGGATTGAGATATTTTGTTCAGGATTCAGAAAGTTATACAAAAAGCACTAAGAAACGCTTGTATATATCAAAATGTTTATGATTACAAAGAAAGTTTTCTAGTAAAATACTACTATGCCGGTCGGTTTTCTGCCAACTTTAGTTATCAGCGGATCTATTCAACGTAAAAAATTAGACGTAAAGTATTATGGAAGTTGGTTGGTGAACTCCGAAAAGTGAATTTTAGCACATTGCTGATTTTGATACGTTTCCAATTTATAATTTATCTTTTATGTTAAAGAACAAAAAAAGTGCAAATCATTCTACACAAAAATGTCATGAACAAACTGAGTCACGTGATCTTGACTTTATCTACGTTCGAAGTTTATTTTTGTCTTCGCTAGAAATCGTTAAAAATTATCCAAAAAGAATGATAGGTAACGTGTGTGCAGATAATTATTTTTTAATTCGCAACGAATGTGCAAATTTTATTGCTTATCTTAATTTTTTTACATGTTAAGACGATGTAGTCCAAAATTTGTGTCAGTGATAAATATACGCGAATCAAAAAATTTGAAATGCATCAAAACAAAAATTATCTTCTCGCTAAGCATGCCCTTAAAAAAAGTTATAGTTGCTTCTTGCAACTTTTTTAGATATTTTGTATCGCTTGTTTCGAAAATTTATATTTTGGAATTTTTTCAATATTTTCAATAAACAAAACCAAGATATAAAATATTTCCAGAAAATGGTGGAAAGTAGCATAATAGGTCTTTGAAAGTGATACAATTCTTGTTCTGAACTTTCTCACTTATATGATCTCATTTCGCTTAAGATGTGAATTTTTCGACTTATTCATTTACGATGCGTAATACTGAAAGGAACAGTCCTCTAAGAAAGTTGGTAGTAAAGTAATTGTAAATATTATAAAAAGCTCTAATTTTTCATTCAAGCTTTTTTCATGAATCTGTCGTTTGGGATGAAAATTGCATATTTGATTTATTAAAGCATTTTTGATAGATAAAGTCTCAAACGTTCGTCAAGCAATGATGGTTTACTAAAAAAACATTGTTATCATGAATATTGATTTTTTACAAATAAAGCACAAATATGAAACAATCTACAAAAAACGTAAGTTTTCATGTAAGTAGTTGAATTTGTGTGATGAGAGAAAAATTCAAATTAAAAAGTATTGATTATCAAATAAAAATAGAATATTATTTGTTGTAATAGTTTATTTAACCCCTGCTAATTAGAAGGCTTTTTAGACCTAGGTACTTATGTTGAATAAATAAATAAAATAGTTAAATTGCCGCTAAAAAATTAATTTTCAACGAGAAATAAAAAAAAACTTACACAAATTATTTAATTTTCAAAAAAAGAAATATTTATTTAAACTTAAATAAAGAATCCTCAGCCGATATCATTAAATATTTTTATTGATATCTCTGAAACTCTTGAAGATTTTGAAATTTTTTCACCCTTAAATTAAAGAAACAAGAATTCAGGGTTCAAGGATTTCCACAGTTTAAATATTTCCCTACAATATAAATGTTTTGTTTCGAAATAGGGTCTAATTTTAGAGTTTTAAAATAAATATTAATTTTCATATCACATCGCACTTACCATACAATTGCAAGAATCCCGCAAATGCAAAAAGAAGACTAACAGCACTGACCTTCATTTTCCCTGACATAGAAATGAAAAATTGAACTGAATTTAGAAATTTCTTCTGAAGAGTGACTTGATGAATGGCTGCTATTTATACGAATTCTGAAGACTATCATATTATACGTTTTATTTATTCTGTGAAAAATCTTGCGCGGAAGATTGAAGATTGTTGATCTTAGGTCTCGAATTTTTACGAACGTGTTAAATTCATTAGCCTTACTGCCTTTAGAATAATTAAAAATTCTAATATGTTGAAAAATAAGATCACAATGTGACGGGTTACGTTATAGAAGAAATAAATAAACGAATATCCATAGATATTATTATTTATTCATAAAAATGAAAGATTACAAAAGGTCGAGAAGCAACGTTGCACGTAACACTGAAGGTCTAGTACTGACGGTAGGGATGTTACGTAAGGGACTAAAGTATGCTAAGTCTAAAAGTGTCACACACCCCAACTTAGATTGAACTTAGTCTCTAAGTTCTTAATCTAACAGTCTTTTGTACAACTGATACATCATCATTCTGCAGTGTCGGAGCCGTAGCGACAGCTGTGTAATGAACTGCTGGGGTAGTGGTTACATTGGTCTTGACGCAAAATAATCTTATACATAACTTCTTGGGTATTAATTTAGCGAGTAATGCGAAAAAACCTAACTTGTACAATATGTATTTTGTAGTGATTCCTATTGAAGCGTGTCCTAAATAAGTTAACACATCAGTTCCTGTTTCGATCCAAGTTTTGTTTCTTCGGAGGTTTTTTATTTTGTGAAGGGATGTTTCCATTGTGTCTAAACTTTGTCGCTATAAATTAAACTAGGTTTGGAGATGGATAAGCTTTGACCTTGCAAGTTACATTTCTGCATATAGTCTAAATCGCTAGGCACATAGAAACTTTTTTCGGGATTTTTCAGGATAATTTTATGGGCTGGGATTAGAGCAATGAAGCCATTTTCGTGGTGGATAGGAATTGGGATTAGATGTAGGGTCTGCAGATCTTCATGTTCCGGTACGGGTAATCTAAAGAAATAAACAAGCCTTTTATTTATTATTCCGATAGAAACCTCAAAGATGTCAATAATATGTTGGTAATTTCGTGGAACCAGTTTAATGGGATATTTTATGTTAGAATCCTCTTAGATTCTTCTCATCTCTGAAATCAAAATGCCTGGTGTTAGAATTTGTGGGTGTATTATTCCATGCTTTCCGTCATTGATGGCATTAATTAACAGGTTCTGATCTTCGCTAAATTCTCCAATAGCTATACTACACAGCACAATAATGTTGGCTATAGCAAGATTTTTCTGGTTAGAATTTGTACTGTTAATAATAGTGTTAAATTCCTTGACGTGGCTTTCCGAATGATCATGAAGAAGCTGTAAGTCGCCGGAAGCTGAACTGATCCAGGTTTTCAGGATTCTAGTTTGGTTACCTAATGTTTCAGCCATGACTTGATTATCAGAGTATAGCATGTCGAATTCTTCTTTGATCAATCTCATATCATCTTCGTCGAGTGTTCCAAATAAAGTCTTGGAGACCGATCCAATGACATTCAAGAATCCCCTCTTATTTTGAGTGAATCCCAGTATGTGTTGCAGGGTTTTCTGAAGTTCTTCCAGTCGATGGATACGATTTCTGAGAGCCTTTAACTCAAATTCTGCCGTACATCCCATAGACAATCCGTTGGCTTTTACATAGGACTCTTGAATCTTCTTAAATCGTGGATCTATGCCCGATGTCTCGATTCCTATCACTAGTTTTCATGTATAGTGATACAATTTAGTGGTTCCCAGGTTTTCAGCATATATGGTGGTGTCCTGAAGCGATTTGACGATGATATCTCCTTGAGTGAATGCAAACAGCATCAACAACCATAATACGGACATGATGATCCTGAAATTACCAGTTATATATCTTTAGTCGATCGACGTAAACTACAGATCATTCATTATTAAATATAATTTCGTATTTGTAATTTCGTACTTTCAGTATAGTTGCTGGACCTTTCCAGTCTGGGCTCAAATTATTCTGCCTTGTATTTTCTATCATTACTAGATCTCCTACATCAAACAATTTTTGAGGTAATACCATTCTTACATCTTGTACTTTTTTATATTTTTCTTTCGATTTCTCAATTTGCTCATGGGCTTTTCTAATGTACCTTTCATTTCGTTTCTGCCACAAGCTCACCAAATCTGGATATTTTAGAATAGGTGTAGTAGCAAGTATCAATGGAACATTTGCATTTCTCCTGAAGGTCAATTGGAAAGGACTGAATCCGGTGCCCTCATGGATCATGGTGTTATATGCCATGCAAATAAACTTGAGTGTTTTGTCCCACTCGGTGTGGAGGTCTGACATGGCAGTCCTAATTAAATCTTTGATGGTGCTGTGGGTGCGTTCTAGGGCACCGTTGCTTTGAGGATGAAAGGCTGTTGTTCTAACGTGTTGAATTCTAAAAAGGTTCTCAAAATTTTGCATTAACTCGGATACTAGGTTTTGACCTTGATCAGTTAAGATGTGATTGGGGGATCTAAATATATAAATAAAGTGATCGAATAAGTGGTTGATTGTGGTTTCTGATAGTGTGTCTTTTAAAGGAATTAGTACCAGATATTTCTTAAGCATGCCCTGAATCGAGAGGATGTACTCGTTAGCCTGGGAGGTAACAGGTTGTGGACCGAATACATCCATTGCGATCTTATCACTGGGTTCTACTGGAGTATCCGGTTTAATTGCTTCAGAGCGTCTTCTGATTCTATTTAGTTTTTGCGTTTGACATGTGTGACATTTTTTTATATAATCTAATGTCATTTTCCACCTGGCAGTATTGTCCAGTATCCTAAGCTAGTCTCTCTCTATGTAAGGGGGTAGCACTTTGATGTTTGGATCGTTAGTTGGGCTTTCAGAGAATTCTCTCCACAATTTCTCATTAGCGTTAGGTTTTTCTACTTCGCGAGTAGGTGTTCTGTTTCCAAACCATCGATAGTATTCTTGGTAGAGTTGAGGGCCAGTAGGTCTTTGGGGTACTGAGGGAGGTTCTATTGGTAGTTCTGGTGCTAAAGTTTCAATAATTGTGTCCGCCGGAATACAGGTGGGGCTTTCTGGATGGGTTTCTGCATTTCTTATTGAGTTTTCATCAGGTGGTTCTGATGTATTTAACTCGCGCTCTTTGGGTGCATCCGGGATTTCAATATCAGGTAACTGTGCTTCTAGATCGATGTTTGTTTCCATTACCTGCTTATTTGTTAAGTTTTCATGGATTGGGTGCATGCGCAATAGCGCATCAACGGCTGTATTTTCCGATCCTTTCTTATATACAACTCTGTATTTATATTCTTCCATTTTGCGTCTCCAGCGCATCAGTCTTGACGAGGGATCTTTGACGTTAAATAGCCAAGAAAGGGCTTGGTGATCAGTAACTATCTGAAATTGGCGTCCCAAAAGGTACTGTCGGAGTCTTTTTACCGCCCAAACTATTGCGAGCATCTCTTTTTCAGTGGTGGTGTAGTTTAACTCTGAGCTGTTAAGTGCTCGAGATCTATAGCAACATGGGTGACCATCTTAAGATAAGAAGGCTCCTAGACCGACATTTGAGGCATCTGTAGTTAAAATGAGTTCCTGTTCAAAATCTGGATATCTCAAAACGGGGGCACTGCATAAGGCACTTTTTAATTTTTCAAATGCTTCCTGATATTCTGAGGTCCAGGCAAAGGTTTTTAATTTTTTAGTAAGTTCTGTGAGTGGTTTAGCGGTAGTTGAATAGTTTTTGATAAATTTTCGATAATACCCTGAAAGTCCTAAAACTGACTTGACCTCTGTAGCATTCTTTGGGATTCTAAGATTTGCTACTGCTTGTAATTACGCAGGGTTTGGTTTAACTCCGTGCTCTGTAATTACGTGAACTAGATACTCTAATTCGGGTTTCAAGAACTCACACTTATCAGGTTGAAGTTTGAGACCGGTCTGGCATAGTCTGTCGAATAGAGTGACCAGATTCTGGTTGTGCTCCTCTATCGTGGAACCAAATACAACAATATCATCCAAATAGACTATGCATATCCTCCCAATCTGTCCTCTCAAAGCGTTGTCCATCATCCTCTGGAATATTGCTGGGGTATTCTTGAGACCGAATGGCATTCTTTCAAACTCAAAATGCCCTTTAGGTGTTGAAAACGCAGTGAATTTTTTTGAACCTACCTCCATGGGAATCTGATGAAATCCAGCACGAAGGTCAAATGCGGAGAAAAATTTGGCATTTCCTAAATGATCTAAAATTTCTTCGATCATTGGGAGTGGATATGCATCGTGATCCGTGATTTCATTGATCTTCCGAAAGTCGTTATATGAGTGGATGATTTTTGTGATATTTTCCCTGAGGTCTTGTTCAATGTTGTTCAAAAGAGTGTTTTCCATGAGTGATTTTGAACGTTCGGATAGCTCACTCTGGGTTATATAATAAACCTTTTCTTCAGGGGTTTCCATTTTAATGTACTCATATTTTATTTCGTTCATTTCTATTTTCTTGAATTCTGAAGATTTATTAGATATGGGTATTGTTATTGTTTGGTCTTGTATTTGAAGTATTGAATCTGGAAGGTATTCATGTTCATGCGAATTTAGTTTCAATGTTTTATTCGACAAACTATATGCGTATTGTCGCATGAATCGCAATCCTAATATGCCGTCCTCCAGCATTGGGAAAATATCAGGGACCACGTGAAATGTATGAGACTGACTGAGATACTCTATTGTGATTTTATGTTCGGATGTTTGTTTATCATTACCCATTCTAAATTCTTTTTTAAAAGGCACTTTAGGGATAAGCTGCCACACATGAGATTCTTTAATTATGTTTATTGACGATCCTGCGTCCACGAGGAGTCGTAAGTGGCTCTGAATCCGCGGGGTCGAAGAAGGACTGTTTGTAGTCGTCCTGACACGTGACTAACTCGGTCGACGCCTCGAGATTTTCGGACTCTTCGAAATGTTGCTCGATCTCTGAATTGGTTTCGATGATGTTGTGGACTCTTTGGGGAGGGCGTGTCTGATTTTGGGTAAACTAAAAATTCCTTGGTTTTCGGTAGCATTGATTTTCTGTATGACCCGTTTTTTTGCAAAGGTTGAAATGCAGTTGCATGCGCTGACTTAAAGGCATACTTTGGTTTGGTGGATTTTGTGAAGCTGGTCTGGGATTGTGTAAATTATGATTTATGGGACGAGTGACGGAAGGTGTAAACTGCGGTGTCATCTTAGGTACGGTGTTCGAGCGCGAACGGTTTTTTTCGCGGTACCAGACTTCTGCCTCTAAGGCTTCTTGTTCGGCTTTATTAATAGTGCGTGGATTTAGAGGTCTTACTTGTGACCCTATTTAATCCCGAAGGTTCATGATATATTTCTTTATTGAAGCTTTTTCTTCGATTTGTAGGGCAATTTTCCGTTTTTTTTCGATGCTCGGCTTGAACGGCATAATTTAATTCATTCAGAGCTTGTCTGAATCTTTGATTGTACTTTTGTACCGTATCGTTATTCTGTCGACAATTCTCTAATTTTGCTCGACATAGCTCTACAGATACTCCCGTGCTTAAGTTTTGTGTTAATACATCATAAAGGTCGTCGTTGTTATTAATTGTCGCATATCTAATTGCGCGCTTAGCGTCACCGACGATCCGTTCCGTGACTATAAAATCTAGTAAAAGTTCCGGCTGAGAACACCTGGCTTTAGCGCCTTTAACTGACCGTATAACATTTTGCACCCCCACATCGTCTTGTCCATTGAGAATTTCGATTGTGCGGACAAGATCTTTAGCAGCAACTGACACAATGCCAGTGGGAACTTGGGGCTGTGTTTGTGACGAGGAGAACACGTGAGCGGTCGATTTTTTTACCGTAGCAGGTATATCCCTCTCATCACCCGCGTCTTCCGAATCGCTACTCTCATTGTTCTCAAAACTTTCCCTTTTCGTATGGCCGTTTTTCTCGATGGAATTTTTCTCGGTATCGTAATCTTCGGTGAGCAATGCGTTACCTTGTCGAGCCAATATTTTAATTTTCTCAACCCTTTTCGCGTTTTCATCATTTAGGACCCTTAAATTATTTTTCAAGGATCTTTGATTCTCTTCCAGAAGAGTCAACTTCTGCAAGACGTTTTGAAGAGTTTTATTTATTTCGGATAGATTAGTTTCGGAATTTGAGGTGGTTGACATTGTAAGGTTAGTTTCTAAGTTTTGCCCTGCTAAATGTTTTAGATAGGACGTGAGAGCCAGTTTAATTAATTATGCCAACGAGATAGTATTTCGCGATATCTAAACCGTCCAGAATTGTGAAAAATGTTTGAATTGCTAAAACAAGACTTACAATTTTCATATGAGTATTAGGTGCGGTTGCGACGAGAAGGATGCTGGGCCTCAATGTGACATCCTGTCTGGTTACGTATTCCCTGGTGATTCCCAGTGAAATTCGTTCACTGCATGATGGGTGTATTATTTAGTCCGTAGACTGATTTCACAGAAAGGCACTTTCACAAAACTGCACTTAATAATGCTTTCCCGTTTCTTTTTTTTCGAAGATCCGTCGAGTTTGATTCCGTAGAGTCGTTTCGAGGGATCCTGGCAGGATCGCCAAAATTCTATGACGGGTTACGTTATGGAAGAAATAAATGAACGGATATTCGTACATATTATTATTTATTCATAAAAATGAAAGATTACAAAAGGTCGAGAAGTGACGTTGCACGTACGACGGCAGGTCTAATACCGACGCTTTCCATCTCGGGGGAAAACAAGTATTTTAGGAAAAGCGTAGTCCTTTGTTCCTTAGGAATGCAGTCGGTGGGGATGTTACATAAGGGACTAAAGTATGTTAAGTCTAAAAGTGTCACAAAAAATCGTTGTCTTATAATTTAATTTCTTATTTATTAGCGTCAAAACAAATACAAAATGAATAATTAGACTTTAAAAGAATCTGGCTGTGCAGTTTAAACTAAACAACTTGATCAGGTAGAGTACCAGAAATATCAGATTGTTTTGTTTAGTGGTATCTTAAGGCGCCCCAAAAAAGGTTTTTCTTCAAGGAAACCAACGATATTTTTTCAGTTACACAGAAAAAGATAAAATAGTACCAAATAACATCCATTTTTCCATTTTCTTTTTACATTTTCCACAAAATACTGTAACCAGCGGGTCACGTCACCGAGTCTGAATACCGGCAAAACTCTAAACTCCTGCGAAGTTAGAATTATAATTAAATTGTCGTAGGAGCCTAAGAGGAGCGCAGAATTCGAGGCTTCCCACCAAACATTTTCTGATGTGTCGTGGGAGGCGAGAGAAGGGCGAGTCCCATAAAAAGGGCCACACAGTCCAAGACCAACAGTTAAATTTTGCAAGGCAACTCGCAAAGCTTGCTTAGAAGAGATTATCTCTCTTCTAAGACGAAATCCTAGAGAACTTAGGAGCAATCCTATCTTCACTCTTGATCCTAGCTTCATCTCCTAGCTTCACTCTTGATAAGAAGAGATGTGGAAATTGGGCGATTTCCATTTCATTGCGGTGTACGTGCTCATCTTACCCTCTCCACTCGACTTCTCCCCACGGCCCTGACTGAGCGAAATTGCTGTGTCGGGCTTTGCCAGCAGGGGCGCCCCTTTGTCCTAATGAGGCATAAACTGCCATACATAGAAATTTTATAGTTTTGCAATCAGCAAATCAAAAATATTATATTCGGAATCTATGTTTTTGCTATTCCAACAATATGTTACTTGCAATTAAAATATTGAAATTAGACTAAGTTACGGCAGATATTAGTTTGTTTTGACTCTGACTAGATAGCATTATTGAATTTTCCTTTATTTGGTAGAAAATTAGTCCTTTGAAAATTTAATAGAATTTACGAAGTTTTACCCAACTGCCTAGAAGAATATTATGAATATACTTAGTATAGTAGATTACAATATGGAAAATATAAGATCATTACTTCCAGTAGATAAGTAATTGCCTAAAGTATCCCAGGGGCTACCAAGAATATTATTAATTAATCGCTTTATCATAAAACCTGAATGCCTGAGGAAGTCGGCATCTTGGAACTAGAAGTATTGCCAGTTTCCAATCTCTGTTATTGCAAAAAACAGTCTCCGAGGTCTTTTAATCAATCTAGGTTTTAAAGTTGGCTAAATGTTGAATTTATTCAATAATTATTTCTAAAAAAATTCCGCAAGTTATTTGCGAGCCCAAGGAAATAATTTCGATTCAAAATGTGTCAAAACAATTCATCATCGCTCTCCGAGAAATTATTATTATCATGAAATCTGCTTCAATTTTATTTCATGGTTTAATTGGATCCAAAATATAATCAAGCGATAAAAATTCATTTTTTTAAACCAAATGTTATTGACGAAAAAATGCTTCATTTTGCCGGGAAAACCGTTCCCATGAGATTTAATTAGTAATTAGTAATACCTATTATTAAAATTGAATTATCAAGCGCATGTGCACAATCCTTAGTGAATTTATTTGTAAACAAATTAATATATCATTCAGTTATTCAAAGCAACTTTAATCCAAAAGTATGCTGAAATTTGAACATCTATTTTAGGTACATAAAAAAGGTAGATAATTTCAAAAATTATAAATGTGTGTTAAATTTGTACAACCAAATATCCAGTATTGTTCTACATTTCAGTATAGTTTTTTATAAGCAGAAAATTGATTTCAGATTATATTTGGAAATTCTTTAATTGTTTGATTTTCGCTGTAAGTACTGGTCTTATATTTTCCATATTGTAATCTACTATAATAAGTATAATCATTTTAATTCTATTCCCTGGAAAGTGAAGCTTAATTTCCCTTTAATAAATTTCCCTTGTGTTTAATACACTAGTGTTGCCCTTATTTTTCAGAATCCTTTTTTTCACCCCTATTTCTGTTCGATTGCCCAAAAATCGACCATCATTTTTAATATTATAAAAATAATGTGTATGTCTACATGTATATGTGTATAATAAATAACTTATATTGTGTAATGTTTTGTTAAGGATTGGTCTTTCAGGTTTAAAAATTCAAGTACTTGATTTCAAGCATAATATTCTTTTGGGCAGTTGCGTAAAAATCCGTAGATTCTCTTAAATTGTCAAAGGTCTGAAACCTACGAGGGTGGATTGATAAGTTTCCGGCCTGACCAAGAAAAACAACGTTTTTAAGAATTTTTTTTTTTTATTTCTCAACATAATCTCCTCCAAGGCT
>NC_046658.1:151318861-151347992 GCF_010883055.1 Belonocnema kinseyi
TATCTAAGGATGGTACTATAGAACGCCACCTCAAGGTAGGCCTAGTGGCGCCATCTCTTGGTCAGGCCGGAAACTTATCAATCCACCCTCGTATTGTTAAAATTTCTATCATTTAGCCCATACCTTTTGCGACGTTGAAACGTCTAATTCAATTTTTGGTAGCATCTCAGGGCGTCGTACGCGATGTTTTATAAAAGAAAATAATTTAAGGCTATACCTCCTAAATTTAAAATAAAATTTCAAAAGCAAAGTGCTTAAGGCACAATCCATAAATCATTCTTTTAATTAAAAGTTTTTCTCTGTAACTCCAGACAAAACGTACAGGATAAATTTACTTTGCTCGAGGCTAAGAAGTTGTACAGGACACTTTGTCAATTAGGACAACCTTTTCTTTTTGAACAAATAGCAATGCTGAACTTCCCTTGAATGAAAAAAGCTTTTTCTGGATGTATGCCGAATTGGAGAAAGATGTCCGTAGTAGAATATAAGATATCATATAAAGTCATTAGAATTATACAAATGTATAAATCGCGTACACAATTGTTTTCTAGACTATATGAAATCATCTTGTTAATTGATACGAAATAAAAAACTAGAATGCCTACTCTCGTTCTCAAGTAGATGGTTCCATGCGGTTTTAAAAATCCCAGGAACTTCACTAACACTTTAATTTACACTTTTATAGTTTAAGAATTCTCTAAATTCAGGTTCCCATAGGACGCACGATATTTACCAAAACAGCACGTTCACCATGTTCAACATGTTCAGCAAATACTTTGATTCACTTGTTGAATTGCGGAAAACCCACATAAAGAATGTGGTTTGCAAAAGGTTCTGCAATCAAAAATGTCGAAATGCATATAAATATCCACATATCCACATATTCAACGACGCGGGTGCTCTCTCTCTCTCTTTAGACTTAAAAACGTCACTAATTTAGATCAATCATTTTTCTGATTGACATTAGTCTGATAAGAACACCCTTTGACCACATATTTCAAAGTAGATTCAACTCAACTATCAATACTACATCACCCAGCGCTTGTGATCTTATCTCTCGGTTTCAAAACTTTCTAATCACTAAACAAGGAAAATATTCCTGAAGCCATCGAGAGCAAAACGTATCCGCTAATTGCTGATTTATTCTGGACTGTTTTCGCAAGAAGAATCAATCGTCAGTAAAATGTCCTGGAATTTGTTTCTCCGGAAGTTGAGCGATTAAAGTCGATTCCTTTTCAATACCTCTAAAGTTTTTTTCAATTATCAGAATGTATTTTAGTTGGTATTCCCTGGAATGTTATCATTCGTATAATAACCATGATTGCTGAACCCTCTGAAAGAGACCCAGCTATTTCTGTGTCAGCTGAGCGAGCTGTTAACACTAGAGGGCTCAGAAGAATCGCATACCCAAAAGGACTTAAAAATTAAACTTCTGCGCCTCAAAAAAATTCAAGGGGGCAGAAGCATTTGAATGGTCAAAAAGGTCGAAATTGAATCCTCCGGCCCTTCTAGTTTTAAACAAGTAACTAGAACTCCCCAATGTTTCTCACGACTTCGCGTGACAGTAACATACATAGTATCAAAATAATCTAGACCACAAAAGATGAGAGGGCATTAGTGATGTCCCAGCCTTGCAGTTCGTAGGTCTCCCAGTCGAGCTATTTAGGGTTCCGCTTTTCGATTTCGAAACCACTGACAACTTGCAGTTACCGATCTGACAAACCAAAAAAATCATTTTTTGAAGTTTTCAAAAATTTACTTTAAAAAAAATCTATACTTTTTTAAGTCATTCAAAGTTTTCATAAGAAATATGCAATCCTGGAAAATTTTAAATTAAATTATATGTGCAAAGTTGATCAATTATAGTGTGTTTTCAAGATTATATCCCGATATTAATATTATATCAAATATTAGTTGAATTATTAAAATTATTACTTAAGGAAGATTATAAAAAAAATTATTTTCAATTAGTGCAGCTTATCAAATATTATACTGTTCGCGAAAATAAGATTGGTTCACATTAATTTTACGATATTCATAATTACTCAATAGGAAGGCAATATAAGAATTAAAGTCAAGTTTGAGTGAATACGAAATGAAAATTTCAGGAAAAAATGGAGTAATTGCTATATTATATTCATATTATATTATATTAATATTATATTATACATTTATATCATATTATATTAATTGCTATATTTGAACAACAAAGATGAATTGTGTAAAAATAGGTAAATTATCATGAACAGAATCGTCATCAACCAAATATATGCACTTTTGAGCAAATTGTTTAAATCTCTTAAACAAAAGGGATACATTTTTTGTGATATTACCATTTTGAACCAAACAGTTCAATTTTCAAAAAGAAAAAGAAGAATTTTCTGTCCAAATTGAACAAGGCTCAATAAAAAAGTAAATCTATTGATAAAATTTGTAAATGTTTAACAAAATAATTGCATTTATTAAATAATTGTGTTTTTTACTTAATTGATAAATTTTCAACGAACAGAAAATTATTGTCATCATAGAAATGTATCTTTTAACCAAGTATATAAATTTTTAATTAAAAAAACTAATTGTTAACGAAAAGTGTATTAGTTGATTTTAACTAAATAAAGATTTCAATTTTAAATAAACAAAGTCAAATTTAATAAAACAGATAAATTTTTGACGCAAAACGTACTAGCTCATATTGCGATTGAAACGTATTAAAATTTAAAATCTAAAACAGTTAAATTCACCCTAAAAGAGGTAATTCCAATAAAATAGTCGAACCTTAAAACATGAAAATTTATTTCTGATCCAGAATTGAAATTTTATACTCAAAAACATCAAATTTTAACCATCGGAGATAATTTTTAAATCGAGAAGACGAATTAAAAAATATAATAATTTTCCTTTGTACAAACTAAGATTCGCACATTTGTTTTTAAGCCTTTATAAAAGTAGTTTAATTGTCATATACGGTATAGTCATCAACTAAATATATGCGCTTGTAAGCAAATTGTTAAACTACGAAATAAAAGGGATACATTTTTTTTGAGATACTAAAATTTTCAACTGAACAGTTACATTTTCAAAGCGGAAAATTTTTTAAATAATTTTATTTCTATCTATTCGTTCATTTTTATAATATAAAGATTTCAATTTCAAATAAACAAAGTAAAATTTAATCGAATAGATAAATTCTCAACGCAAAACCTACTGGTTTATGTTGCAACAAAAACATGTTAGAATTCAATATCTAAGGCAGTTGAATTCATCCTAAAAGAGGTAATTCCAATAAAATAGTTCAAAGTTAAACCAACACATATTTATTTCCAAACCAAAATTCAAATTTAAAAGGGAAAAACATCAGATTTTAACCAACAGAGATAATTTCTAAACTGAGAAGACTAATTACAAAACAAAAATTAATTTTTTCTTTTCCAAACTAAGCTTCGCAAATCTGATTTTTAGCATTCATATAGTTGTGTCCTACATAATTGTTATGTAAATTTTTATATACCTGTACGATCATGCTTCCCCGTTTTGTAATAAATCGATAGAAAAACCTCTTGGAATTAGGGAAAAGAGAAGTTTATTTAGCTTGAAATTTTTTGCCTAGTTTCCTGAAGTTTAAATTAAATGCTAAGCATATTGCGTCAACGAAAAACTTTTTCCCCAATGATGGAAGTATTTTGTTCTATTCAACCGAAAATTGATTTTAATTAAAATGTCATATATGCGTCTTCATTTGTTAAATTTCGTGAAGCAAAGACCAAATGCTACTCTTCAAATTTAGACCAAGGATATGAATCAATAAACGTGATTGTCTGGTAAACAGTACTAGTTTTAGTTGTGGAATGAAAATTGCTGCAGAGCTAAAAACGCGAGATTATAAAATGTAACGTCTGATCCAGAGGAAAAGCTCATTTTTATTTAGTGTTCACATCTAACGCTCGCGGTAGTTTTTTAAATATAACAGCGTTTGAGGACAAAGCCAAACTAAACCGTGCTCGTAATTCTGTACGTACAACATCACCAAAAGAGATTTCAAACATCGTATCGAATTAACTAATAACATCCTCATCTTATCAGTCACTTGACTTAGTCCCTGGCTTAGTCCTTGCTTTCTCTAATTTGAACAATGCAGTGTCTAAATTGAATATATTTATTTTTCCTCAAACACCTGACAAGTAGTTAGTCATGTCTACCAAATGAGGGGCTTTGATGTCTGGCTGCTTATTTTGATTTAAACTCATTTCACGATAGAACCTTCTTTGATCGGTCGTGAAGGTTCGATTTTGTTGTCTTCGTGCACTACTTTTGTTGTACTGAGGTAGTCTGAGAGTAAGAACATCAAGTCTCTGCCGCTGGGAGTCCATAATCTCATCCAATATTGATGGTGTTAATATCTCGATGTGCCAATGGTGGATCTCGATCCCTTTCTGGGAAAAGATTGCGCTTTACTGCACCATGTGTAAAGCGTATTTTAACTATACGCCCTTGAATTGGTCCTTAAAAAAGGTCTTCAATATCAGGGCAGAAACCATAGAGTATTTAGAAATACAATGGAGAGAGAAAGCTATCCGCGGCGAGCAGCCGAAAGCGTTAGATTAACATGATGTGCATAGTGAGACATCTCATATTTGGCTGAGGAAGTGTGCTCTCTATTAAGAAATGAAAGGATTCGTCTTTGCGATACAGGACAAGGCTGTTAGCAACATAAATAACCGAGAACACGTGTTACAGCTAGACTTGGTAACCGGTGTGGATTATGTGGAAATACCAACGAATCAACTGAACACACCATTCGTGACCAAGATTTATTCTTCTATGGTTTCCAGACGATTCAGCAGTATGCATAGCATCAGCTCCAAAAGTATATTTACACCATACAAATGCGTTTAGCAAGGACACGTATGCATCTTATTCCATTATCAGGAAAATGCCACTTGAATCCTTCAAAGTTCAACCTTTGAACAAATGCATCAAAGACAGATTAGAGGAAAGCGAACTCAATACAGTAATGTTCTTGGGAAACATCATATGCCATGCATCAACATAGACAGATAAAACAAAAGTTGTAAACATCGATATTTCTGGTGGTAGAAGACAAGAAAACCGTAGCAATTTTGCTAAAGCAGTTTTAAAATGCTTAACAGGTGTTCTTTTACATTGTAACTTCTTATTTTATTTTCATTTATATTCATAAGTATGAAAAACGCTCTTTTTTACTTAGTTAATGACAAATTCATCAGAATACTTATACACTTCAACATTTTATACTTCCAAACACTCTCGAAGATCCACCGCTGGTGATCTGAGAAGGAGGTGCCTAATACAAATGATTGATTAAAGGACCACACCAAGTGAGATTCTATCACAATTGAATCATGCGCCTTCCCCGTAAGATCAGTTCCTTTCCTTATTTTTCCAGAACAAAAAATGTTGGTATTAGTGTCAAATTTTTGGCGCAATCAGCTTCGGTCGGAGTACCACAACTTCTTAGGGACTGGATAGATGATAGAGACTGAGCGATCGCAGATGGTATGTTAACATGGGTTGAAAAGAGAAAACGCTAGTATGTGAGCAGGGTGGGAGTATCGGTTACAAATCATGTGGTCATGAATATGCAACGTTTCCATAAATTCTCTCTTTCTCTCATTCCTTTCACTATGCAAAATTTTGACAATATCGCAGTCAAACTCATGGTCAACATCAACAAATGCCTTTGTACTTCTGGCAAGAAAACTTTCATAACAGCGTCCAAAACGAACATCACTCTTTTGTTGCTCTATCTTAGTATTAAAAAGCCTGCCAGTCTGTCCCACGTAGTTCATCTTACAGATCCTGCAAGTTATATTGTAAGCATCTTAAAAGTGTTTTTGTCATTTTCTTAGAGAATTTCCATGTAATAATTCAAAATTATCATAATAAGAAAGCATATTCTCCATATCACTAACATAATCCGATTTTATCATACAAACAGTATTACTGCCTTTATGAGCACTCATGCAAACCATACCAGGGTTGTTCCTAAGAAATTCTTACCTTTTTGTTTTTAGTTTATCGACGATACCTTATTATGTGTTATATTGAAAAACAAAAAAAGTTATCAATTAATTTGAAAACCGGTTTGGATAAGTTAAACAAGAGTTATGACAATATGCTTAAATACAATTAACGGTCTTGTTTAATGAATTTTTTCTCTCTTCTACTTTCTCTATTAACATATTGGCCCACTGACGCTTATTCGATTCTGAGGTTCTTCGCTGCTGTCAAATTTCTACCTATTTATTTTTCTATGCCTTGATAAGGTGTATGAGTACCGAAACGTTGGTAATGCAATCTTATCTTTTTTTTTCATTTTGAATATTATTTCATTGTAATTTGATAGTGATAAAATAAAAAAAAAACGAATAAGGTGAACGTGGTTATGTGCCATCTCATTTTTATTTTGTATTTCTGTCCGAAAATTTTATTTCTTTATTTTTTCAAATTACAATGAGAGGTTTTTTTATTTGTTTTTTGTGGTCCAAATTTAGTCCTTGGATTTCTTAAATTAAACAAATTAATTTTCCAAAATAAAAAATAATTTTTAATTTTTCTAGAAATTTTAGGAAAATTTTTAATACCTTGAAACCTTTGAAAATCCTAGGAAGGATTTTTTTTTAATTTTGAAAAATGTACAAAGAGCAAAATGTATGTCTTTTGATATAATTCAAAGTTTTCCTACAGAAATTTAAAATCCATCAAAATTAAGAAAATTATGTATGAAATTTTTCTATATTACAGTGTGTTAGTGTTCTTAGATCAAAGATATTTAGGAATATAAAAAAAAGAATTTATTTCGAAATTTTCTTCAATACCTCAACCAAAAAATGCTAAAAATTTTTTTCAAATTCTACATAAAGATTAATTCTTATTTATAAAATGATACTGTTATTATAGACTTTGTTAAACATTCAAAACTGATAATAATGATTTATGAAATAATGAAAGAAAGCGTAAAGAACGTATAATTTTTGTAATAAAAAAAAATAAGGAAATTCTTTCCAAGGTGTTAAAAATTTATCACATTCTAAGACTTTTCCAGGCCTAATTTTTTAATTCCAATCTGTGGAATTTATTATTTAAACAAAAAGAACGTTAACAATGGACATTTTACGAATATTATTTTTTTCTCCGCAAAAAAAAGAGAAGTCGCTATCTATCAAAATTGTTGCAGATATATTTCAGAAACATAAATATTAGGTTTAAGATTTAGGTCAATTTTTGTATACAATTGATATAAAAAACGATCTCCGTACGGTACTCAACAGCAACAAAAAACTGTCTCTTAATTAAGAATGCCTAAATCTCGCTTAGAAGTAGTATTAGGAATGGAAAATAGCCATTGGTTAACAATTATCATTATTATAAATATTCAAATAAGCAACTTGTATTGTTATTTCTTCCGAACTATGGTTTTTCTCATCAACCAATTTTCAAATTAATTCTTAATTATAAGAAATAGCTGCAGAAAAATATAACTGTTTATTATTTTTGTTGTTAATAAAAAAATTATAAATAATAAAAAATTTTAGCGTTTTCCATTGGATGAGATTATTTTTTCTGCTAAATCATCTTGCAGTTTTTTAAGTGGTTATAATTCATCAAAAAAGTGGAAATAACTTGCTATTGTTGGTGTTGTTTAAAATGTTTCGAATAAATAAGTTATCTGTAGCAAGTTTTGCGATTGAATAAGTGTTTTTTTTTTGTCCTGATTATTTTAATTCATCTCATTAGTAGTGCCTAATTAAGTAACCATTTAGAAAACTGCGACATGATTTAGCAGAAAAAATAATGTTGTTTGATGGGAAACGCGAAATTTTTGAAATTGTTAATAATATTGTTATTAAAAATACAAAGATTTAACATTTTTATTTTTTTGCAGCTATTTATTTTACTTTTGAATTAATTTGAAAGTTTTTGGACGAGAAAAACATATTGGAAAAGAATGAAGTAACACAATTTGTTTATTATCTAAAACCTAATATTCATGTTCCTGTAGTATGTATGCAATAATTCTGATAGATAGCGACTTCTCTTAAGTCTTTTCTTCGAAAAAAAATTGTATTTCTGGAATGTCCAAATCTAACATCAAAATTAGTCGAGAATTGTAGTCTGTTGTTGATTATGAACAGCAATATCTTATCTCATCTATATAGCTTAAGATGTAAATTGTCAACTTGCTAATTTACGATGCGTAATACTAAAAAGAAGAGTCCTTAAAAATGGTTTGAACCGAAATTGTAGATATTTTAACAGGCTCCATTTTTTTTCAAGCTTTTTTAAGTATCTAGCGTTTGGCGACTAAATTGAATAATTAATTTTTCTCATAGCATTATAAATAGATAGAATAATGAATGATTGTCAAGGAATGCTGGTTGAAAAAAACTTTTCAATAAACGAAATAAATTTTAACTAAATAATAAATATTTTTAACCCTAAATGCAATAATTAGAGCTTCATTAAAGGACGTTAGTTTCATATATCTAAAAACTAAATAATTTAGTTTCAAAAGATGTTATCAAGAATATTTATTTTTTATAATAATGCACAAATATGAAACAATCTAGATGCATTTTTAATGAGTAGTTCAAGTTTCAACTAAGATAGATGAGTTTTATATTACAATATACAATGCCTAAATTTCTATTTGAAAATTAAATCTTCAGAACCGACAATTAGATACATTGTCAGGTAGCTGTTAAGTTTTAACTACATGTTTGAAACTCAAACTAAGAAAAAAAAATTACCGTTTTAGAATAAAGCAGTTATTTTTTGTTTAAGAAAACTAAAAAATATTCATTTGAAACCAAAAACAAAATATTATTCTTGGTACTAGTTAATGTATCCCCTGCATCTTAGAGTGCTATTCAGGTCCAGGGACATATGCTAAATAAAGAAATAAAAGAGTTAAATTTCCGTTAGAAAAATTAATTTTCAACAAAAGATACAAATAGATTTAAACAAATTATTTTAATTTCCGATCAAATAAATTTTAATTTTAAACTTAAATAATGAATTGTCAACCAAAAACGCAATTTTGAAGGAAGTAGTTGAATTTTTGATTGAAGGTGATATATGGTTTCAAATCCATATCTACAGGCAGGCTGCTGTATGGTGCACCTTGTTCTTCAATCTGACAGATAATTTGTTTATTAAAATTGCAGAGAAATAAGACATATCGTAATTGTTTACCATATTGTTGAAACAAAAAAGTAAAGATTTTGAAAGTTTTTTACGTTTGAATTAAAGGCAAAAATGTTTAGGGATTGCTTCTTATAGAATTGATTTTATTCTGCAGTGACCGATTGAATCTTATTTTTAATTAATAAATTTTAAGTTCCGCTTGCGTCACCTTTCAAAATTTTTTCTACCAATTGAATGTATAATTTTGAAACAGTATCTAATAACATATTAGAGAGATAAATCATAATTTTAAAATTACATGGCACTTACTATCAAAATTCAAGAACCCCGGGAATGGAAGAAAACGACTAACAGAACTGGCCTTCATTTTACCTGACAGATAAATGCAAGATTGAACTGAATTAAAAAATTACTTGTGAAAAGTAAGTAAATAAATGCCTGCTATTTATACCAATTCTGACGACGTGGTTTTTATTTAAGTTCCTGTCCGATCGAATAATCTGACGAAAATACAAAAACCATTAAAAATAATAAATTAGCAGCAGTTTTTCTGAAAATCACAAAGTTTGATTTGCTCAAGATGTTCACATTTCAACTTCATTAACATTTTTTCAATAACGGAAATTCAGTAATCGGAACTTTTGTAGATATGTACTAATCAGTGAAAACATATTTAGTTAAAATTGTTTAATTTATGGGCTAAACTAAAAAAGTTGCTGTGCAAAAACCACGCTTTGAATTCATCACTGTCCAAGTCTTCACAAGTCACTCCAGAAAAAACAATTTGAGTACATGTGACCACGATTTCTTTCAAATTAGATTTAAAAATCAAGCCTCCTTGGCCTCAGCTTCTTTGCGGTGCTTCTTAATAATTATTGAGATCCAGTAACAATAATTGTTTCAACAAATTTTGGTTCTTCTTTAATTCTATTGATAATAATTGTTTTACGAAAACAACTACATTATATGGTTGACAATTCAACTATTTGTTAAAATTAAATTACGTCATTCATTATTCCACTATTTTTTTGCAAAATACTCTTTTTCATTAAGAAATTTAACAGCTTTTTTCTAAATCGGTTTGTTTGGTTTGAAAATACATCTTTTTTTGTATTAAATTAAAAAATAAATAGAATTGTTTTTAAGTTTCGTTTCGTTTTTTTTAACTCTGTAAATGTCAAACAATTACGAAATATCTTCCTGAAATTTTTACAGCTTTTTTTCAATCAAGGTTTATTTCATTTTGTATGGCCTTGTTATTGAGTAAGTACAAATGACATTAAAATTAATTTAAAGCAATCATATCTTTACCACCTCTGCTTTATTTGATCAGCTATTCTGGTTAAAAATAATATTTCCTACCATCTTTCTTACGTAATATTTTAAAAATTCAGCAAAATTGAAATTCCATTCATTCCAATTTATATTATAAATTTTGGCTTTAGCAATTAGAATAAAAGATTAGAATAGCGTATTGGAAACGTCAATATCGGTATGATTGTATTGGTATTTTGATTTTGTTTTCATTCTGTAGATTGTAAACAAATAGCTATAAAAACGTGTCCTGTTGAGAAATTTAAGATTATATCCCCAAAATTATTGATAATTTTTTATGTTTATCGGGCTCATTGTACAGATCGAATTTTTAAATGTGAACTAAATTATCCCTTAGGTTTAGCGATGTACTTTTCTAAACGCGATTAACGCATAACAAGAAAGTAATGATATCTAAAAAATGTATCAAAGAGTCTTTTCTTTTAAATTTAAATATATATTGATCAATGTAAAACAGAAACTGTTTTTTCAGAAATATGATAATTTCTAAATAAGCAATTTTTATTCATGCTAGAATTTATTTCTGAATTTTTTTAAACATTATCGGTAAAAGATTAAGTTGTAATTGTTATCTTACAATTATTATATATTAACTTCTGACGCCGGTCAGGTGGTTTTCCACTAAACTATTATAGAGATCGGAATAAGAAGTTTAGTTCAAGGAAATAACTAATATTAAATAACTTATATATAAAAAGTAATAATAAATAAATAATAACTACGTTCTCGAAATATTGTAAACACACAATTTTTAAAATTGTTTAGAATTTAGCAAACAAATTTCAAATGATTTGTTATTCTTGATAGTTAACTTTAAAAGTGTCTCTAAACAGATTTCGAAATATTTCAAAATATTAATAAAATTGTATTATTCTATGTTTTATAATATGAAACTTACACACGGAAAAGATAATAAGATACATTAAGAAATTTTTTATTATATTTTAAAATTGAACATTTTTTACTAAATACGGTATAACTTAGACATTTGTGCTTGAATAGTTTACAATATGTAACGAGCACTGATATATACATATAATTTAAAGTTTGTCATAAGGACAACTACAAGATTTTGCCGGGGTCGGGTGCTTATCTGAAAAACTGCACCCGATTCCCGCGAAATCACGGTGAAATTGCAGTCACAACCACTTCTCACGACCGTGAGATAGGTGGTTACAGTCTGTAACGGAATCAATACGACGATCCGGCAAAAATATGGTACACCCTGAGGACACGGAGCGAGCCAAGGACGACCGCCTCCTGCATTTTTTCCGCAAGCTACTAACCAGTGTAAGCTAAAAACCTCCAATAGCGCCAATTATAAAGACGATTAGTTGAACAAAATATTCCGGGTACAATCGCGGCAACTCCCTTATAAGGTTTGCTTCTCGAAGTCAAGAAAAACCATGTCAGACTTTGTGTGTGAAACAGAAACAATTGCCGAGAATATAAAGTTCCAGTATATGCGGCACTTTTCATTCTTGACAATTAACTAGATTTCCCTCGAAGCATTTAAAGAAGCGTAATTAAGGTTAATGCCAGAAGAGTGAGAGATGGTAATAAAGCACTCTTACCGCCGCATTGTGCATCTGGATGTAGGTTCTTTCCGCATGAATTGAACAACTAGATAGTATGTGTACTAAGTGCTTGGGGCGTGCATGGCACGCCCTGCAGTTATCATCAGGAATGTCTTAGCTCAAAATGTGGCGACGGTATGTTAAGGTGGAAATGACACCGTCTTGGCATGCAAAAATGAAACCCTCCATACCAGACTTCAATCCGGGCGATTTAAAGAAAGCCAAAGTTAGCTCACACGACATTGATTGATCCTCCACATTTCTGTGAAAGATGCCATGCATCCTCTTATCGAGGAGCTGTTCACGAAAGTTTTTCTGTTGTGCTTTCTTAATCCGGTTTTTCAAGAGCGAGTACTCGAGATAGATAAGATTTGATGCATTATGCTCATCCCTGACACTGAAGTTAAGTCCGAGTTTTTCAGCAGCCTCCTACGCTGCTTTGTACAGAAATGCTCCTTTGCCCACTTTTTCGTGCTTCCTGACCATTTCAAGAAGAGGGTCTCTTCCATTTGCGACTCTATCTGCTGTACCCAGAATAATCCTGTTGTGAAAGCATTCAAGATTTAATATTCCGCGACCACCTTAACGGCGTGAGTTGAAGAGTCGCGAAACAGAAGACTTTCGATGCATGTTTTTGTCCATGTGCTATCCCGTAAATAATCCAGGCCATCAATAGGTGACGCTGGTAGTATGCTGCATCTTTGCAGGTACATCTATCGATGAGCAGGTTCTCCCGACATCCTGCTGCGCCTTTCTTTGAGCCTCGTGGTTCATACATTTCTTGCCACACAGGTTCAATTGCCCGAACAATCCTATGATTTAGAATAACTGTGAATATCTTGTACAGTGTGTTCAGACAAGTGATTGGCCTGTAATTCTCGGGTCAGCTAAGTTGCCTATTTTCGGCAGGAGTATTGTGCGTACTTGCACCAACCACTGCAAAATTGGTTCTTCCGAGTTTAAATATGAAGTGAAAATACGGGCCAAATGCTGATGGGTTGAAGAAAACTTCTTCCGCCAGAAGTTCTTGATACCATCTGTTTCCGGAGCGGAATAAATCTTCGTTCCCCTAATTTTTTTCTTATCTCCTCGTTAGTGATGGGTAGGTATTCTTCATTAGGTGTTATGAGCGGATCACACAGCTCCTTGAAGCTATTTATGTGATCTACGTCTTTGTACAGTCTACGGTGCACTTCATAGACTTATCTCCAAAATACTTCGACCTCCTCTGCTTTGAGCGGGTGGTCTACAGTAACTGGAGGGTCTTGGAAGAGTCGAGATGGGTCAGAGAGAAATTGTTGATTTTTTCAGACCCACCTCTCTCTCCGCTGAGTACTTCTCTTAGCATCAGATAGTATCCGTATTCTCTCAAGAATATGCTGCCTGATGGTCAGCAGCTTTGACTTGTTAAGTGTGTAATAACGGGTACGGATTTAGCGTCCAGAGGTCGTATTCTTTGGAAAATTGTCCACAAAGCTCGACATCCATTTCAGCCAGATCTTTGGGCTTGAGAGAAACTTTTTTGTTTATTTTTTTCATGGTCATGTAGCATCGCTCTTCTATGGGATGCCTGCCCGCTATTGGTCTTAGTGTCAGCTCTCTTTCTCTGTTTCAGGCTAGTTCTGGCTGTGGCAGAGTAGGCGTTCCGCTTACACAGCCCCTTTTTTGGAGTACTTCGGCATGGTTTCACAAACAGCAATGCGAAAAGTGCGATAGCTCCGGGTGTTTCTTGCACCACTGAGCATGTAGTCATGCCATGTAACCCGGTTCAGGGGCCATAATCGCATCGTAGCACTCTAGCAAGTGGCTACTTTGTTTCTCCGTCCACTTCAAGGTCCCGAACCTGAAAGGGGTTTGTCCATCCTTGTAGAGCCCCGCATGCAAGGATAAGGCTTCGTAATCTGAGAGGTCGCCCGATATCCCCAAGTGACCGTTTAAGAAACCTCACCCAGGTGCCATTCGAATACAGCATTGCGATAACAAAGGGATTATAGACACAATGGAAACTATTTTCAAGATCTCAGCTATGCCCTCCTCTAATCCAACGCGAAATATACTGGCTGAAGGAAAGTGAGGGGTAGCAATACTGGGGGTATACCTATCCAGGTATAAATGCGAGACGGCCCATGACCGAAAAATCAAAATTTGGTTTAAAAAAAAAATGAATTTGATGCACGTTTATTGACTTTGCTGGTTAGATGGTGGGTTTGGGAACATGCTCATTCATGTCATCTTATCTCCTTTTCTAGCAAAAAATTTTTTAAATTGTTTTCCTTCTATCCTAATTGATTAGATAGAAAATATTTTCAACAAAAATTGTAAAAAATCTTGGAAAATAAAAACAACTTTCTTATGTGAAACAAATGATTATATTTATTCATTTTGTTATATTGTATCGCATGCGACATAGGATAATTGGGTTTCGTTAGGCCCACATGATCAGTTAATTATAAAGCATATCAATTTAATTTGGTACAAATTGTAACTCTGTATAATAGATATTTGTGCTTCCCGGTATTGTTATAAATATATAACCACTGGCTGAAGGGTTCAAACGTAGACTCTGCTGGTAAAGGCTGAAATCCCAACGGTCTAAATAACGTGATGAATTTATCTCTACCTTAACTGATATTGGTCGATTTTCGGCATGATTTTCAATTAACCCTAATGGTTGGAGTGAACCCGCGTGTAAACCATAGCCATATGTATCTGTAAAAACTTGATAGAGTTGAAAAGTCTCCTGTTGTGTAGCGTTGATCCAAAGTGGTCTAATTTCCACTGGGTTGAGACTAGTAGTAGCCTGAGTAACATTAGTGCCCTTCAACATTGTTATCTTCACGAGATTGACAGCAGCACATTTTTCTGTATAACAAATTGATTAAAATTTTGTGGTGAATTCTCTTAAGATGTAAATGCTTACTATATGAAGAAATCGTTTATTAAAAAAAGTATTAGATAATAATGGAACAGAAAACTCTATTAAATAATTGTAGTTGTCCGGAGTAACCAAATAAGCCAAGAACTAGAAGAAAATACAAGAGTGCTGAAGTCGCTGACGGGAATATGGAATCTCGAATAGAAGGAAAAGTGGAACATTTTGGAAAATTAGTGAGAGCGTATTTGAAGATTATTGTTGAACATCGAGAGTTTAGAGAAAACATATTTTTCTCTAAATGGTATGAGGAAAGGATTATGGAAAAAAGTTGGAAGAAAGGGCAGAAAGATACAAGATGGGACTACAAGAGGTCGATAGGGTAATAATAATTAGGACATAATGTAGAACCTTAGGCTGTACCAAGTTCGACCGTTTCCTTAAGTACCTAGAAGAAAGTGGTCGGTGTCAGGGCAAAAGATTAGAGAGAGACTAAATCTAAAATCATAAATTTCTCAATAGAATAAAATTCAAAATCTAAAGAATTTGGGATGACATAAATAAATAAAAATCGAAAGTAATAATTCCGAATATATCTGCCTAACAAAAAATATCCAATGTACTCAAATAAAAAAAAATAAAATTGTTACGACGCAAAAAATATCACATTGCACTTACCATAAAAATGCAAGAATTCCACGAATGCGAGAAAAAGACTCAGAGCACTGATCTTCATTTTTCCTGACAAAGAAATGGAGAATTAAACTAAGAACTCAGAAATTGATTTTAAGTGTAACTTGGTAAATCCCTACTATTTATACCAACTTTTAATGACTTCTAAAGGACACGTTTCATTTCCTTTTTGAAATAGCTATAGTGGAAGGATGACGATGGTTAATCTTATGTCTCGAAGTTTGACCAATGTGTCAAATTTATCACACGTGGGGCCTTCAGAATAATTAAACATTTTAATGCGTTGTAAAACATGAACCCAAATCATTTTCCTTATCATTCACATTATTACGTATTAAAGTGTGAACAAAGACAAATTAATCAACACAACAATAAAAAAAATCTTACAGTTTTTATGTCTGTTTTTATCGGACGAATAAACTTTTCGTAATTTGTGTCGTTATTCCAACATTTTTTTTATTTTTAATACTATTATTGACAAATAAAATAATAAAAACGCCTCCTACCAAGAAATGATTATTAAGAAATTTGTCAAATTTATCATATTTTTTCATTTAATTTTTTTTCCATTTATGATATTATAAAAAGTCTTAGAATGTATCGAATTCAAAATATCTAGTGCAACATTTTCTTAATTTCTGAGATTAAAAGAATAAATCAGTAATAGTTAAGTAATCATTAAACATTTTTACAAAAGCGCTTCCAATATTAAACAATTATCCCAATTTTGCCTGAGATTATTAAAATCGCAAATTGAAGCTTAAGTGAATACGGAAATAATCAGTAGTCACACAAGATGTACTTTCATTTTTTTATTGGTTTGTTATTTGATCACCTGTTCTTATTTCAAATGAATTTTTTAAAACATTTTTCTTACGTAATATTTTTAAATGTCAGCAAAATTGAAAATCTAATTATCCAAAATTTAAATATGGATTTAGAGTTTGGAAATTGAAATGAAAGATTATGATTATGTGATATATTGTAAAGTTGAATTTTTTTTTACTAAACTTGATACAAATAAAAAATTTTCCGAAATGATAATACATTCTTAATTTCAGGTTTTTAGGTAATGTAAAGGGCTCTATTGGAAATAGAATCCTTTTGAGAACTCTCAAAAAGTCTAGAAATCTTTAAAAATCGACATTTTGTCTTCATTTTCACAAAATATTTTTAATCTTTCTATTATTGTTTCAATTTTTTTAAAACTTCCAAGTATCCTTTAGAAGCATTCGAAGTGTTAAAATAATGCTTCTAAAAATGTAATAATTAGGGAATGTAAGATGTCTGGATATATTTTTGACAATTAGTTGTCCAAAATAAAAAATCATTTAATATCCTGCTAGAAACCTTCGTAAAATTTTATAAAATCAAAATTGAGCAAGGCTATTTAGCAAACAGACAATTTTTTCTGTATAATGTTCCTGATCAACTCAAGAAAATAATGAATAATTTTTGGGGAAATATTTCGAGAAAGTGTAAAAGAACACTATTTATAGCTATTTTTCTACAATATAGAGAATTAAAAAAAAAACAATTCTAATTAAACTAATATTACTACTACTTAAGAGAGATTCAGAAAAAAATAATTTCAATAATAAAATATGATCATGTAAAGAGGAACACTGTCTGCAGAAATATAATTGTTTTGTAGTAATTTGACGTCATTCACAGTCACTCCATAACAAGGTAATAAAAAAATTAAAGTCAATCTTTAGTTACTAAGGGATGAAAATCTCTTTCAGATATGGCCTAATTGTTTGATTTTGACACAGCTTCTCTGACAAATTGAAAATGATTGCTTTATTATTGTAGCGTTGAAGATACTTTCATGCATTTTTATCAAGCTTCAAGAAAAAATTTTAAAAATGTTGGAAAGCGTTCAATTTTTATTGTTTTAGGAAAATAGGCCAAGGGAGAGATTTGACACTCTTAAACATGTATTCTGAGGTTAGCTCGGGTTTACTATGGTTTTCGAGGTCACCGAATACAAATCTGGCGTCCTTTGACTTTTATCGCGTCAGGTTCAAGGTCATTGAAAGGTCAAATCGAGAGAAAACGGTAAAAAAATCCACAAAAATATATTATAGGTTTTTGGAGTCGCTAATTACGAATCTGGCATCCGTTGAACTATATCGCTTCAGGTTCAAGGTCATTTGAAGGTCATTTGAAGGTCAAATCGAGAAAAAACGGTAAAAAAATTTTTAAAAAATATGTTATAGGTTTTTGGTGTCGCTGATTATGAACTTGGTGTCCGCTGACCTTTATCGCGTCAGGTTCAAGGTCATGGGAAGGTTAAATCGAGAGAAAACGCTGAAAAAAATATGTTATAGGTTTTCGATTTGACCTTCAAATGACCTTGAACCTGAAGCGATAGAGTTCAACGGATGCCAGATTCGTAATTAGCGACTCCAAAAACCTATAACGTATTTTTTTTGGATTTTTTACCGTTTTCTCTCGATTTGACCTTTCAATGACCTTGAACCTGACACGATAAAAGTCAAAAGACGCCAGATTTGTATTCGGCGACCCCGAAAACCATAGTAAACCCGAGGTAGTGGTGTTTCCTATATTTTTAGGGGGTGGGGTTGGCTGGGGGTTGGAGGGTAGTCCGTTTAGCGTGCAATCGACTCGGGATACTTATAAGATACTACCATGATTTTTTCAGATTTTTTGGTCCAAAAATAAATTAGGCCAAAAACCGGCCTTACCGACCCTCCCCCTTTTCTAGTAAATTTTTTATTAGAATATAGTAATTTTCAACAAAGCTATTTAATTTTTACAGAAGATGACAACAGTAATTTGGTGATATTAACTTCTTTTTTGTTGAAACTCCTTTGGCTTGAACGAATACATTCTCATAACGTATATCGTGCTTCACACTCGAATTTGTATCTCAACGTGTATATCATTTCCATAAATATATATTATTCTAATTCATAAAATTAATTGATATTAAAACAGACGTTCTTTCATAGGTTCTTTATAAAAAATGCGCATTCCTTAAAAAAGTGTGTTATTAAACATTTTACTGCAACTTCTGCCGGTTTTTTAAAAACTGAATTTACTCATTTCCAATTTTATTTTTACGATTTAAACGTGGCACATACGGTCGAAACATCAGACTTACCTTTTTTAACTTCTAAATTAAATCCCTACCTCAGTGACCCACAAAAATTCGATTTACGAGGTTTTGGGGGTGGGGTGAGAGGCGGTTAGTTTCATCCAAAAGTCATAGCTGGTTAGCGTTTTATGCTGAGAATTTCAACCAACCTTCAGCAGCGTTGTGTTAGATGGGAGTTCATGTGATCTCATTTTTACATTCCCGGTTTTAAAACATTCATAAAATTGATCAAAAAATTATGGATGTTGCCGAAATTGTCATAAACTTTCATAAAAATGTCTGATTACTGCCTTTGTATACTAAATTTGTTTATAATATGAACAATTATAATCAGAAAAGAAATTTTTTCATATAATATTGTTTCAATTCCAATTTCTTGCAACATAACTTGAAAAAACGTGTAGTTATGGAAAATCGTTGAAAAAATTTTTTTAACAAATAATTTCTTCAGATATAAAAGACTTTGGGAAACCATGTTATGTGTCTGAGTGTTGTAATAAATAGTAATTGAAACAATGAATGAGATGAATGAAATAGAGCAAAACGTAGTTTCTATCTTAGTTTCTCAATGTTTGAGACTGATATTGTATGTATAAAAAAAGTTTGAACGTTCAAAAAATGTGGAGGTTTAGAAAAAAGATGAAATAATTTTCAGAGAAGTTCCTAGCAAAATGCAGTACCTAAGCGTACTTTATTATACTCTAATACATTTTCCAAAGTTTTAGCTCGATATTTCATTTACAAAAAAGTTCTTAACCTAAAAAAAAACATTCAATGAACTCATAAAGTGAGGTCGGTAATATAGGTATTTAGCTGTGTCACATGCCCTAAAATACTATAAATATTTGTACAGACAATTTTCTAATTCGTATTACACCACATAATACGTGAATTGGGATGTTCGCTTAAACCCACCGATTCCTATTGAATGGAATCGGGATAAATCTCGTCTTAATTTCACCAAAATAAGGCGAACGAACGACTTCGCCCCGAGTGTGTTGCCAACGCCGCGCCGGTTCGGCATGAGCACGCGGTGCTATCCGAATTCGCTTATTTCGAAGTTACAGTTCTTCTGTGAAAAATTCAATATTGTACGATAGTTAAAATAAATATAGGTTTTTTTCTGCCGTAATAGGCTTTTTCCCGTAATCAGTGCCTTTTCATTTCGATTCCACCTAATTTTTCATATCATGATTGAGAGTTTCAGGGCCGGGGGTTTTTAGTGTTCTTTTTAGCTTCGCGATCATAAAATTAAACAAGTTGCCAAGCCACCGACGGCAAGGCAATTCAAAACAATACATGATGCCTCCTGTGAGGTATGGGTGAAATCGCCCCTTGCAACGTAATTTAATTTTTTCCGTTGGCGTCTCACGCGCGCGCGGGTGAACACGTGATTCGTCGCGGAAGCGAGGCTGCATTCCATCGCAGCCAATGCGCATGCATCTCCACACTGCCGTCGTGCAGATTTGAAACAGGCGACACGGGCCACGATATTTTCAAGCATCTCTACTCGCCAACAAATAATATTTCTATTTATGTTGTGTTCGATGTCAATTAGTAATTCAATGGCCGGTTGTCGCCAAACTTTCTAGTCACCAGCAAAGTGACACATATGCTCGAAATTACTTTTCAGGTTAGGTTCTTGATTTCAAATGTCAGACTAGCTTTGCGATTTGAATTTTGATTTAAATTCAGCGAAGTATTATTTTTGTAGTTTAAATTCAGTGAATTATTATTTTCACGAATTGATTAAAGTTTTTTTGTCGTTTCTTTTCGTAATTCTTTTTCGTCGTGCGCAAAAACATTACGATATGTAGTTTCATTTCTTACGTTGCGACCACCCGAGGCAATCCAGATAGGATATTCTATAATTTAACAGTTAAAATTGGAGTTTTTAATTTGTTTTAATTTATTAAAAGTCAATTTAATCGACATTTTGATTATTTCGCATTCAGTTTAAATGGCCTTGTCCGCTGATCAACAAAAACGCGTCGCGTATATCGTGAAAAAGGTGGTGTCCCTAGAAAAATGAAACGCGAATTTAAAGACCTATCTTCAAGACGCGAACTGTGATCCGATCAACGCGAAATTTCGTTTAAAACTGTTTGCGTGAACACTCAGGCCAATGTAAAAGCGAGCAGCGTTGCAATTATTGACAACTGTGATTTTGAAGGTTTAAAATAACCAAGAGAATTGTTTCATGGAAATGGCGCTATTAGGTTCCTGTTCCACAGTAAATTTAATAACTGAAAATTTTGCAAAGTCACTTAACATTTCTAAACAAACTTGCCAGATTAACATTGGGGCCGTCAACGGCTTAAGCACGTTATCCAGACATTATGGTACATTAAAGTTCTTTTTCTTCCACTTGTAACATGTTCAAACGGAAATTAAATTTTCTAATAATGCCAAGAATAGTGGATCTCGTACCCAATGAATCATTCCCACGAAATTTGTTCGAAATTCCCAAAAACGCACATCTGGCCGATCGACAGTTTCACCTACCCAAAAATGTCGAAATCTTGTTGGCAGCAGATACAAATTGCAAAGTGAGACAAGCTCATTGAGCGATTTTGGGCAATAGAAGACTTCGACCACGAACCTTTAAACTCTCGCGATGACGTGTCTAGTGAACAACATTACGTTGATAAGACTCGATGTGACGACACCGGTAGATACATCGTACGACTACCTTTCCGATACAACAAATTCCAGCTAGGTAAATCCAGAAATCAAGCTTTGAAGCGTTTTTACGCCGTGGAGAAAAAACTCGAGCCCAGTTCACAGTTAGAGTCGGAATATCACAAAGTACTCAATGAGTACATTGCGTTAAACCATATGACTTTGTGTGACGACATCAAGGACGGATGTTATCTGCCTCATCACGTAGTGATTAAAGCAACTAGCGAGACTACTGAGGTCAGGGTGGTGTTTGACGCATCCGCAACAACATCGACATGAATTTCTCTCAATGAGGTTCTATTGGTAGGTACCACAAATCAAAATACAATCTTTGAACAGGTTCCTAGGTTTTGAACACATACGGCGATTCTCAATAACATCGAAAAAGCAACTTTTCAATCTCGATTGCATCATCAAAGAGAATCCCATTCAGAAAATGCTCGGAATTACTTGGAATTCTCAGGGCGATAGTCTGACGTAGGTGGTTCGAGCTGGCGATGCTCAAAACACATCCACCAAGAGAAAGTTGCTCTCGGAAATTGCAAAAATTTTCCATCCTCTCGGACTTTTGGGGCCGGCGGGTCTCTACGCCAAAGTCTTGATACAGGATTGTTGGAAATCAAAAATCAAGTGGGATTAATCACTGCCGCAAGAAGTTCAGACTAAATGGACATCATTTATCGATAAGAACTCAATATCATGGCTTCTGTGACGCATGTCTTCATGGTTGTGGAGCATGTCTCTACATTTGATCTCTTGATACGAATGGTAAGGTTACTGTAAGTCTGGTTTGTAGCAAATCTAGAGTAGCTCCCTTGAGTGGTGTCACAATTCCACGGCTAGAACTCCGTGCAGCTTCAATCCTATGGAAACTGTACGTCGAATCAAACGAACAATTCGAGTTTCCGACCAGGAAAGTTAGTTGTTGGTCACATTCCACAATCGTATTGTGTTGACTGAAAGAAGCTCCTCATTTGCTACGGACTTTCGAATCGAATAGGGTCGCCGATATCCATTCTGTAGATGATCAAGTTTAGTGGAGACACATCAGATCGGAATACAATCCTGCTAATGCGCGTTCCAGGGAACAATAACCATCAGATTCCATCAGAAGTACTTTGTAGACTTCAGGTTCCAAATCGTTAGTTCAACCCGAGAAAGAATGATCTAGGTTAGTTGAACAACGTGAAAGATTCCCGGAGATCAAACGTCTCGCTACTATTCGAGAGGCGACTTCCGGTGAAACCACAGTTGCGTATCGAAAGAATACCAAATTGGATGAGCTGAATCCTTTTCTCGACTAGCGCGATCTCATTCGAGTAGGTGGTCGTTTAAAAAAGAAGATTTGATCTATAATCAAAAACGCCCTCTCTTATTACCTAGCAAACATCCAATTACTGATCTTATCATTCGCGAATCTAACGGAAGTTAGGAAGTGACCAGGCTATAAGAAGTTTTGCGTTAGCTAAACGAGTTGCGTGGCATTTCAATCGACCTTTGTCCCCTCACTTCGGCGGTCTTTGGGAAGCAGCTGCAAAGAGTTTCAAACATCACATAAAACATTTATTAAAAGATCAAAAACTAACGTACTTATTTTTCTTATTTTTTTTATTCTATTTATTTTATTTATTTATTCATTTTTATTTTATTACCAAAGTATTATAGCAGTCCCTCCTAAGGAAACTGACTTCAGTATTATACATTGGAATTAATCGGAGCAGTCCCTTCAAAGGAAACTGACTTCATGATTAATAGGGTTAACCATCGTTAAATGTTTACGTTGTTGGTGTTTACATATATATATAGCATCATATATTTATCTTAGTTGTAGCTAACTCTGCTTTACTGGGTTGAATATAATTCTCCTTGTTTCGCAGTGTTGGCCGGGAGCATGTTCCATCGTGACACATTATTTGTCAGGCAAAGCAGACCTAGAACGCATCTTGTCGCGCGAAAGTGTAAAATTCAAATCTACCGGAAGAAAGAGAGAGAGAGAAAGAGAGAGTGAGAATGGATCGCATATGTGAGAAAAGAGTATCGACTCATCTCGTGACGCGGGTCATTCGATTCAGTGCTATTACTGTACATATAAAGTTAAACAATTAGACGAAATAATGAGTGATTTATAGACTTGAATTGATGACATTGAGAAAAATATGAAATTAACTAAACCCCCGAACATTAATGAACTGAATAACTTGTACATAATGAAACTCTCGTATCATCCATGTGATTCACTTTAACACATCGAAACAGGGAGAAATCTAGTGAAACAACACGTCCAATAGAAATAATATGACAGTAAAAACAGTCAGGGAAGTGTTAACAGCATTCATTACGGTGAAAATCGGAATCAAGCCACCAACAATAATCAAAAACTCACAAATGTCCTTAGAACGTACACCAATGCAACAAAAACAATACCAGAAATTAAAAATAATCCCTCAGTATCGAATTCAACGAGGAGAAAAAGATCTTTAGATTGTATTCAGAGACTGTACTCCGAAAATAGTAAAGAAGCTGCAACCGACAACGTTATCTTACAAGTCACACTACCTTAGTTTCACTCACTGATTAGAACCAAACTTTTCACATAAATAAAACACTAAAAAATATTAAACTCGTGTTTTTTTGTTTGTAGAATCCGCTTTCTAGGGGTAGACACCACTCCTGCAAAACCATAAACGCCCTACCCCACTTATCTCTGGAATAAGCAAATTTAATCGCTCAATTTCTTAAAATTATTGAATTCCATACCATGATCTAGCCCACCCTATCACCTATCCCTTAACAACTGTAACCCATTCAAAACACCAGCATGGAAGAAAGATAAAGTACAGGGTAGCCGCTGGGCCGGGAAACCGAGGAATAAGCGAGAATTTTATGATGCCAGGAAAACCCAGGAAATGACCACAAATTTATTTGTTCCTCGGAAATGTTACAAATTTTTATAAGAAAAAATCCTGCTAACTTTGATTTTAACTGTTTTTTTTTTTTTAATAATTACTTTAATTTTGATTTTTTTCAAGTATGATATCAGTCAACTTAAAATGCGTAATTCGATATACATTTTGGTGACATACGTCACCAAAAGACAGTTTTTTCTGGATTGTCATTTTGCAAAGAATACATTTTTTAAACCTTTGAAAATATCGAATTATGTACCAGGAAAGGCCGGCTTGCGTAGAAGTTTAATAACGTTCTTTCATTTGAAGAAACCGGCTGCTGAAAGTTAGAGATTATTGGTTGAAGCTTAAGGGGAAAATTGTATACGCTAAAAAACTTGTAAACGATGGTTTCAATGGTTTAAAAGCAGTGTTTTCATCAGAGAAGACAAGGAGCGTCCAGGTAAGCCCAAAAAGTTTGAAGATAAAGATTTGCTATCTTTATTGGATGAAGACTCAAGGCAAACGTTGACACAAATGGCAAATGCATTGAATATTGTCCAATCCACCATTTCCGAAGGTCTACACGCATTCTGAAAAGTCCAGAAGGCAGGGAAAAGGGTTCCATATCAATTGAAAGACAGAGAGATTAAAAGGCGAAAATCTATTGGTGAAATTCTGCCATAGGATAACTACGGTTTATTTAACTCACATTTTTATTCGAGGGGTCGTCTACTGGAAGAAGCAATAATTTTCCATTCTTAGCTGATACAAAAAACAGACTAGTTTGGCCGAGGATAGAGAGAATCGATCCATATTTAACAAAGTGTCAGCTGAACTCGCAGTAAAAAAAGGATCAATTTTGTTGCAGAACATTTGGCTCCAACGATCATCTGAATCTCAGGATCATAATGATCTGCTCATTCGAATCAATTTGATGTTATTTTTTGGTAAATTTGCCAGACTAAACAAAATTGCCACCAATTCTTGACGCCTGTACACTGCACGATCAGAAACTATAAAAAGCTCGCGCACAAGGTAAAGTACTCTAACAACGTACCATATACAGGGTTGGTCATATTCGACGAAAATATTTGGCAATACTGTAACTTTTGACAGAGATGACAGATCGAGTAATGACGAAACGCGTTTGAAGCATCAGTCTAAGGAGATTTTTGCCATGGAGCAGAACACTCCAAGAGAACGCTCTCAGATTGTTGAAATTTATATTCAACAAAACAAGTCAATTGTGAAAACTCAACGTGCATGGAGAAAAAATCAATTGAAAACTGCGCCTTCTGCGACTACATTATATCGTTTGTATGAAAGATTTTCATTAGGTGAGGCACTTACTAATCCCCAGCGTCCAAATAAAAAGCGACCAAGGCGATCGGATGAAAATATCGGGTTGGTCGTTTCTTATTTAGACGCTTGGGATTAGCAAGTGATGAAAATCTGATGAAACCTGATGAAACCTGATGAAAATCTTTCATACAAACTATACAATATAGTTGCAGAGGGCGCAGTTTTCACTTTATTTACTTTTCTCCATGCACGTTGAGCTTTCACAATTAACATGTTTTGTTGAATGTAAATTTCAACAATCTGAGAGCGTTCCCGTGGAGTGTTCTGCTCCATGGCATAAAGCGCGCATGATGCGTGTACGATTTGCAGAAGGATCAACACGTCGTGATGGCCAAAATGCTAACTTATGTGGCCTCATATGCGTTGCATATGCGGCACACGTCTTGTCCCCAAGCGCATGTCGGCTAGCTGTCCTCACAATGTAACTTATTATACGTAGCATTTGCTGTCCACGTCCTGACGACACGCGCGGATCGGCAAACCGCCCTCGCACAATTATAATAATTTAACACATTTTTAAATCATTTATGGGCCGGATCGAAAATGGGGACATGAAAATGTGCCCTTATTCGATTTGGTCCCTCAATTATGCAATCATCTGAGTATCAGAAGCAACATTGGAAGAAAATAATGTAATATTAAAGCAATAAGAAATATATTTTAAGAAACATTTAATACATCGATTTAACCCGTTTAAAAGGTATTGTGCTCATATTTTTAGAAGGTGATATATAATCTATTTAATACTTAAATCAATTTTGAACAGGGACCAGATCGTCAGTTTCGATTAACCTATGCATTCTAAGAGGGGAAGGGTGGTATACGTATATGCTTATTGTTGTGTATTCCACGTACAAAAATATCCCTACAAGGGTGAAGGGGTGTCAAGTATGTATGTATCTTGGCGTCATCTATTTTGATCTGGCGTCATCGATTTTGGTTCGACTTCATATATGATCACGAAACAGATCATTATGATATCAAAAGTCAATCATTTAGTCCGGCCCATCAAAATGCTCCTAAATTCGGTATCAGTTTTGCTGCTTTTGTAAATGATATTAATTTCGGTATCATTTTGATAACTTTTGTTTACTCTGCTCAGGCGGAATCAAGAATCAAGAATCAAGAGTTGAAATGAACCCGCATGATAACCGTAGGCCTGTGTATCTGTAAAAACTTCATAGTTTTGAAAATTCTTCTGTCCTGAAGTTGAGAGTCAAGAAGGTGCATGTTCCACTCTGAAGAGATCAGTAATAGCCGTAACCTCAGTAATATTATCGCTCTTTAATACTTTCACCTTGACGAGAATGGCAGCAGCACCTAATTTTTTACAAAAAAATTAATAATTATGTAATTCATATACAGTACACGGGAAGAAATTTGGGACGAACCTATGAATCGAAAACAGTTAAAAATTGTTTAAACAAATTTATACAATAAATGCATTATTTCGCTATTTTGCAGTATTTAAAATTATTTTTCTTGGAGTAATCAACTTTTGATAACATATTTTTTAAATTGATTTAATAGTTCGATAACGATCCACTATTTTTATTTTTATTAACAATTTAGTCATGGATGGCATACACCGCATGTAATATAAGATTTTTACAATTATTCCACAGGTGAGAATATTATTATAAAAGAAAACCAATTCTGGAAACTCCGTAGAAATACTGACTCTGTTCATTTTATTAGCACAAGAAAAAAAAGTTAGTTTACAGATACATTAGCTAAGGAAAATTTGTTTACACACTGTTAATAAAATTCACTTTTTTGCTTACGACAAATTAAATACATTTTTTAACATCTCCATTGCTATTGGATATCTTTTTCAGATAGTTGCTTTCAGCATGCGATACTTGTTTAGATTTTTGTTAACATTTTAAATTTTTAATTTCGAAATTGTGTCTAATTTAATTTTTTTTTAATATATAATTTTTAGTATCACATTGCACATTATTTATCCACTATAACTTTCTTACCCCGCTTCCCGCTCTAAGTTTTAGATTGTTTGATTGTATTTATCTAAACCTTAAAATGATTCAACAATGCACACAATTATAAGAAGAAATTTGTAGAAACATTAAAAATTACAGAACTGGAAATATAAACGATAAAACTAGGATATTTGACGAGTTTCAAGATTGTTATAAGAAGAATCATGAGGAACTTATTGGTTGATTCGTGCACCCTTAATATTTCCTGGATCAGATGCGCCATAGAATAATTGTGGTTTATTTAGCCCACAATTTTAAGCAAAGGGCTTTCACTAGAGGAGGCAATAATTTTCCATACTCAGATGACGCAGAGAAGAGACTGGTTTGGTCAAGAATCGATCAAATTGATCCAAGGTCAACAAAAAAATTCAGTCTGTCTCAGGCTCTGGAGTCCGGCGGAATCAAAAGAAATCAATTATTGTGCTGATGCAGCTCACGTAGAAGCGCTATTCTAGAGTTTGGCCCCTCGTCTACAGCTGCTTCTGGCGGATAAACTTTATTTCGTGTGAGTCTTAACTCTGCATAAAAGACTTGTTTAGTTCCCATTACTCCTATAAATATATAACCATCTGCTTCTGGATCTAAAGCTACACCATGAATGTAAACGGTGAAACGACTATTGGTAACATAATTCGATCTGCCTACTTCTGCCTTAGCCCTTATTGGACGATCCCTTTCATGACTGCGAATATTCCCTGTCAGTTGGAATGAACCCGTCCTAAAACCGTAGATTACTGTACTTGTAAAAACTTCCCAGCTTGGGAAATTCTCCTGTGGTATGTTTGTGAGCCAAGAAGGTCTTTGTTCAACCAAAGCGAGACCAACAGTAGCAGTTTCCTCAGTAATATTATCGGCTTTCAATATTTTCACCTTTGCGAGAACAGCAGCAGTACCTTATTTTAAACAAAAAAAATATTTGTAGCTATTGAGTGCTTGTACAGTACACCAAACAAATTTACGGACAGCTGCGGAATTTACACGTGTCACGCAGCAAGTCCTCTGTTTGAGCTACATAGATTAAAAAATATAAGATAATACATATAAAGTACGAAGAAAGGTTTGTTTGGTCCTGAATTTTGGTAAATATGAAAAACTGAATAAATATTAATATCCCAAATTTTTAACTCGAGGTGAAGCTTTGTGTGAAAATAAGTTAAGAAATAAGAAAAGGGTCGGTAAGGTAGGAATCTGGTCATGTGACCCGCTCGTCAAATGGCCCTAAAGATTCAGCAAATTGGATCAATCAAGTATTTCTTGAATCGTGTAGCTCCAGCTTAACACGTGGTATGACTCACGGAAATTGTAACAAGAATAAAAAAATAAGAAAAAGCATGTTTTTCAATATTATTTGTAATTTAAGCTAAAAACTTTATGAATATTCAAAGATTTCTATGATATGGCTGTAAATGTCAAAA
>NC_046658.1:151348092-151370255 GCF_010883055.1 Belonocnema kinseyi
TAAGTAAAATTTTCATTTATAAAAGAATTAATCTTCTACGATAAATCAAGAAACTGTAAAAAAAAGAACGCAATTTGAAATTAAAAAGACGAATTGTAACTTGAAATAATAACTTCAATTGAAAAAAAAATGTAAAGAAAATTTAGCAATGAAAGGTACATTTTTAACAAAATCTTAAAAAGTTAAATTTTTAGATAAAAGAAACATTTTCAACCGAGAAAAGAATAAAAATGGCTCCAAAGAGTTAAATTTCCAATCAGTATAATAAAGTTTGAATTGAAGAAATAAATTCTCAGACAAAATATTAATTAGTTTGCAACCAAAAATAAAGTTTATACATTTTGAATGCAAGTGATTAATTTTTTAAATCACAAAAATAAATTTAAAAAGTTGAATTTTCGACCAAACTAAATGAGGTTTCAAACACAAAAAAACGAATAGCTAAAATTGGCGTTAAAAATATCAAAGTTAAAAGAAAACTACATTTAAACTAAAGAATTAATTTAAGAAAAGAAGTTATTTTCAATACTTAAATCATAAATCATGAACCAAAAACTGAAAATTGAAGAAAGTAGTATAAGAATCAGCCAAACATGTCAATTTGCTTCAACATTTTTAGTAATATCTGCGGAAAACCGGCGGAAATGATCAAAGTGATCAGTTTTGAATTTAAAGATTTCTTTTCGATTTAATTTTTTGCTGCAATTTCGAAATGAAAATATTTTTAAGTTGTCAGGATTTTAAGTGCCGCATGCGATACTAGTTTAGATTTTTGTTAAAATTTGAAATGTTTTAGTTCGAAATTGTGTCTAATTGATATTTTTTATATCTATTATTTTTAATATCACATTGCACTTACCATCAAAATTCAAGAATCCGGCAAAAGCGAAAATAAGACTAGCAGCACAAACCTTCATTTTCCCGGCAGAGAAATGAAGGATTGAACTGAATTCAGAAGTTGCCTATGAACAGTAACTGAAGAAATTCTTCTTATTTATACCAACTTTCTTGACTTTGAAATGACAAGTTTCATTTCTTTTATAAAATACTAATGAGTCATATTTATTACCCTTGGTTTCCTAAGAATAATTAAACATTCAAATATGTCGAAAAACAAGAAACTAAATCATTTTTCTTATCAATTACTCTCTTATGTATTGAAATGCAAACAAAAGAAAATTAACCAATATGCCTTGAAAAGAAACTGGCGGTGTTTATGTGGGTTTTTTAGCACTCGATTAATCTAAGGAATGTAGAAAAACATTTAAAAATGATAAGTTGACAGCAGTTTCTCTGGAAAGCATAGAAAAAATTTTTCTCCAAAAGTCAACTTTTAACATTTTTATAATTTTTTTAGAAACATTTTTTAACACTTTTCTAGCATTATTTTATTATTTAGACACAGTTTTACACGTGAAAACACACAGACATTGTTAATTAATTTAGGGTTGTATAAAGCATTGGTTAAAAAAAAGGGTTTGTCAATCCTTTCTACAAAGATTTTTTACAAAGATTTTTTACAAAGATACAAAAAAATATTTCCTTTTCCACACATAATGTGGCTCAGCTAGTAATCCAAAACAAGAAATGCAAAATTTTCTAGAACTAATATTTTCGCATAGCAGTCTCCATTGCACACGGGGGGCCCGACACTGTTCTCCAAGTGTTCGAGAAACGAACTATATTCGTGATCGAATACTCTGCTCCGATCGATTACGACAAACTGAACATTACTGGGAACAACGTAAAAAGTATTTCGGAGGCTTGTGTTAGTGAAATATTAAAAATATTTTATATAAGCTTTACGCTTACCGTGCAAATGATTATTTATTCCAAAAAGTTGTTCAAAGTAGTTTATTGAAACCTCCAATCCTAACGCAAAATTTTGCCAACTGCTGAGTAATGTAATTTAATAGTGACTAATAAATTGTATTTTTCAATAAAAATTACTGAGTGGGCCATACAATTCAATATTATATATTAAAATGAAATATTATAAATATTATAAAAATTAATATTATAGGTTTTCTTTCTTAGATAAACTGAGTAAACTAAATTTTCTGTTGAAAATTGATGTTTTCGAGTTATAAATATAACTGTTTTAAAGAAAACTCGTCTTTTTGAATTGAAAATTCAACATTTTGGTTAAATTTTATTTTCCTTCTTGACTGTAAATTTTTTTTTTTTGATTAACATGGAAACTATTTTATTAAAAATTCGATTTTTTTTGGGGTTTGAAAATTTACCCTCTTAATTAAAAGTCTCATCTCTCCTGAATGAAAAAGACAAGAATTTTACCAAAAGAGATGATTTTTCAACCAAATAATATTTTTCATTAAAAAAAAAGAAAAAAATTTCAACTGAATTGTCAAATGCTCTACTGTAATAAAATCTTTTCCAAGCACAAAATTATTGAATTCTCAAGCAAAAACAAGAGTTTTCAACAAAAAATTCTATTTTCTACTCCAAAATGGGAATTCTCGACAAAAAAGTAAATTTAAAACCAAAGAGTAGAATTTTCAAACAAAGTGATGCATTTTTTACAGGGTACTGCAACTTTTAATACATTAGTGCAATTTTTTACCAAAAAGGGTGAATTATTATCAAGAAATATAATTTTTCATATTTTAACCAAAGATATTTGAATTAAGAATTAAAAGCATTTTAATTAATTAAAGAAAGAAACGAATTTTTAGTAAATGTGTTGAAGCCTCAACCTAGACAGCTTAATTTTCAATCAAACAGTTGCATTTTTGTTTAAGAAAGATGAAATGCATAATTAGGAAGATAAATTTTCGTACCAAAAACGCGAATTTTAAATGAAGTAGTTGAAGTATGAAACGAAAAACATTTTTCAGTCCATACAATTTGAAACTACAAAATATTTTTGATTGTTTTAATACTTTTCATAAGTGATGTATTAATTTTAATTAAGATAAATTCTAAATCATAATTGCCAACGAAACAGTTGTATTGGAAAGTAAATCGATTATATTAATCTTATTAGTATTTATAATATTTTATATTATTCTCTGATATAAAATTTCAATGCATACTTTCTAATTTTATTGAAGAATTAGATTTTTTTGTTACTATTAAATTACTTACCTGAACAGATTAACAACTTTTTTATAATTAATAATCATTTGAACGGCAAGATTGGATCTTGTAAACAATATTTTAAATATTAATTAATTTTATTTAATACTATCTTGTTGTTTTTGAAGCAAAATGTTAAGACGTCGATATAAATTTTATTTGAAAAAAAATTCCTTATGATTTATCGCAATCCGTTCATGCTTTTCAATGTTTTCAATCCAAAATCCTGGTCCCACTAATAGGCGATCTGAGTAGCTTAAAAAATATCCATTTATATTAATAAACTATAAAATTAATAATAAATTTTTTGTTCTAATCGATTAAATAATGTATTAGCTACTTATTATAACGGGCTTTTACAACTAATTCCAATTCGCCGTTTTAAACTTGTCTTTATGTATTTTATTTGAGGTTGAAAATTGATTGCTTTTAGTTTAATATTGAACTGTTTCGTTAAAAATGATTTTTGTTTGTTTGAAACCCACATTCTTGGCGGAAAATAAAAATATTTTGTTGCCTAATTATCTTTTTAGGCAAAAATTTTTTTTTTCAAAGAATACTCAATGATTAAGTTGAAAATTCATATTTTCGAGTTAAAAATTCAAAACTTTTCTCAAAAAAACTGCCTTTTGAGTTTATTATTTCCAATATTTGTTTAGATCTTTTTTCTCCGGATTTGAAAAACTTTTCTCTCATAAAATCAAACTTTTTTCAATAATTTATCTTTCTTTTCTTTTTGTAAAGGATTCAAATATTTAGTTGAAAATTCATTTTTTCCGGCGTAATTCAACTACCTTGGATTTTGAAAAATAATAATGACTTTTCATTTAAAACTAAAATCTTTAATTAGTTAAAATATCAACTATATAATATCTAACAAGTTTGTTAAAAATTTTATGACCTTATGAAGAATTTAGTTGTTTTAAAAATTTTTTATTTTGGAATTAATTGCAAATCTTTCGTTAATAACATTTGCTTTTTTATTAATTGCCCTATTTTGTCGAAAAACTATCTTTTAAGGTCGAATTTTCAACAATATGGTTACAAATGTTTCTGTTTTGTTATAAATCGAATTATTTTGTCAAATTTAAAAAAAAAATTTAATTTACAAACAAGTGATTTCTTTCATGTTGAAATTCATTTTAAAATAGTTTCAAATACTATTAATAATAAAACATCAATTTTAATTTTAAGAAATTTTCTAATTTAAAAAAATAGTAAAATTATTTTGTCAAGATTTTGCTAACAATATATATTTTATAAACTTTTCACACAGAATTATTTTTTTTAATTTCCGTTTTTTGAATTTTTAAGGATTTGCAGATATTTAAAAAAATTCCCAAACAAAACTTTAAATGATTATTTATTTTATGTAATTAAATCACAAAGATTTTTTAAACAGATTTAAAAATATTTAAAGAATTTTAAAGCGTAATATAGATTTTTGTCGGTTTTTAAGTTTCTTAAGAATTATGAAGGATTCAAGATAATAGTTTTTTTTCGATTCCCAAGATAATTTAAAATCTTGTTTCATCTTTATAAACTAATTTTATCAGTAGAATAACGTAACAAATTCATGAGGGGTAACTATTTTTTAAATAAATAGTTGATTTTATTTTAACGTAAAACTTAAAAATGTAATATTTTTAGCAGAATTCATTTAAAAAATCGCAATTAAGTTTTTGAATTCAAAAATTAAGCTTCCATGAAAAAATAATAAAAGTAGCGAACTTATTCATATTTTCTGAATTTAAAAAAAAAATGATTGAAAGAATACAAATAAATTGAAATAATATTTAGAAGTTGTAAACAAATTTTTTGAAAAATTTACGAATTTTTTTCAAAAATCTTGAAGATTATAAGACAATTTTTGTTAAAAATGCACCAGAAATAATATTTTTAAACAAATTTTTCTCAAACAAGCCTTTAAGTAGTTTCTTTTTCACGAAAATTTGTTGAGAGGTAGAAAGAATCAATTATTTTATATAAAATTATTTTTTATACTTTCTTATAATCAGAACAAAAATAAATTTAAAGAAGCAACACTTTCCTTATTAGGAAAAATTTAGGCAAATACTGTTAAAAATAAGATTTCAATATAAAAATAAAATAAAACATTTGTTTCATCAATCAGCTAAAAAAAGTGGAAAATCGAACCTTATAAACATATCCTGATTCCATTCGAAAAAAGTGAAAAAAACGACAAATTCAAACAATAAAGGCGACTAATGTGCAATCCAAAAAATTCCTAATAATAACTAATGTACATTAATTATCTAAGTAATATGCTTTTGAATTAGGAAGAATATGGAAGTATGCAATGAAATTTATAAGAATTCCCAGAATTATCATTATTGAAAAAATGGTAAGAAACTGGAAATTCCAGAGATAAACAAATAGGAATGCATGATATATTCCAGATAAATACAAATGAATTGCAAAGAGCCAAAATATTCCATTAATTTCCATGAAATTGCAGCGCACTTGAAGGAATAGAATAGAATTCAAGATAATTCTATAAAACTTATACGAATTGAATACGAATTAAAAATAATGCAAGTAAATTGACCCAAAATTTAAAAATTTAAAGAAAAAAATCCATTAAACGCACATAAATTCAAATTTCTTTCAAAAACTTAGAAACATTACTGGAATAAGAATTTAACAATATTTATTGAGTAATTATGTCAACAAATTGAACCCACTATTTAAATATGTCATCCGATCCCTATTTCCAGCTGAAAATTTTTTTAATTTTTATACTTCTATTCTGATATATGAGATACGAAATATTTTTAATCAAACATTGGAAAATATCTTGAAAAATAAAAAGACTTTATGATCGAAAACAAATGGTTATATTTATCCAATTGGATATACATAATTATGACAAGAAATTTGCAGAAATATATGAAATTACAAAATTGGAATTGTAAACAATAGTATTATGATCTTTGAAGAGTATCAAGGCTATTTTTGGAAGAATTGGCTAAGACTTTTATTTGAAATAAAAAATTTATAAATATTCTAGAGAAATTCATTTGCTTATTCGTGCATGTCTGTTATTTACTGAATCACATGCCCTGATTGATAATTAGGCATTATTTACCATAATATCTCTAACTAAACTTGCAGGATAAATTCTATTTGGGTATGCTATCAACTCTGTGAAATATACTTTTGTAGTTCCCGGTATTCCTATAAATACATAGCCTTTCGCTGATAGATCAAATCGTGTACCCAGCTTGTAAAGGCTGAAATTCCAACGATCAACATAACGCCATCCTTCTATATCTGCTTTAACTGATTTTGGACGATTTTCTTCATGACTTTGAATTTCCCCTGCCGGTTAAATTGAACTCACGAACAAACCGTTCGCATAAATATCTATAAAAACTTCACAATGTTGAAATATGTCCTGTTGTGAAGATGTGATCCAAGAAGGTTTTTGCACCACCCTGACGAGATTAGTAGTAGTCTCAATAATATTACGGCCCTTCCACATTTTTATCTTCACATTATTGGCAGCAGCACCTAATTTTGGGGGAAAAAATTATACTTATAAAGTTTCTGTACAGTACCCGGTAAGAAATTTCGGACGGCTGTGACAATTGCGCGTACAGTAGAACCTCGATTACATGAGGTAATGTGGAGATGAGATACCTCGGATAAGCGAAAACTCGGACAATATGGAAGAAGTATAAAATTCGGAAGGGTTATTTATTTAACAACTTACGATCGGATAATCGAAGGCCGGATAATCGAGTTTCTACTGCATTACGCAGCAGGCCTTATGTTTGGGACATCTGCTGTTTTATTTAAGGAGAACTGCTTCCTTAGTGTACGATAAATAGAGTGCCAAACTTTTCTGTAGGAATATTTCGTGCTACGTTTTTTCGACGCCTGGGGAGGCAGCGCGGTTTAAATGAGAGAACGGTTGTCTTAAGGGTATTCATTAGAGTGACAAAACGGGATTCCGTTTTACAGCCGCATTTTAGAATCTTTTCTTCTGATTTTTTGCATACAGCATCTAAATATTAGTCTATTTTGCTGATAAGTGCCGATTTCTAGATAAAAAATTTATACTTTGTTTAATAATCAAAAAAGAAAAACACAATAAAAAAAATTGCAGTCATGCTCAGTGTGGATTTTTGCAGCATTCTCATCGACCATCGGGAAACTCAAGAGAAAGGCAACCTTGGGCCCATCGTTTTGCTAGTAACGAACGAGCCTTTCATTATTATGAGATGCAGATCGGCTACAAAAATTCAAATTATGAAAGCATGGATTAATTCAATTTTTATTAGCAGGATTAATTGTGTTAATGAAATTTGAAGAAAGGGATAAAAATATATTCATGAAAATAAGTTAATATTTGCAGTTATAATAAAAATTTCAAAGTGCACAAGAAAGTATAGCCAGATACGACGTAGCGTTCCGCATAATTCGGAACGAACTATCCTTTCATTGATATGACATTCATGCCGGCTACGATACATAACATTATGAAAGAATGACTTGATTTAATTTTAATTACCAGACTTAATTTTCTTTTCATATAATTTGATAAAAGTGAAAAAATAATCCTGAAAATCGCTAAATAATTGTAGTACGAATAGAAGCGTTTCAGCTTTGCCGAAATACTTACTAAATGAATGAGCAGTTTTCTAGTTAACAATGTGAGAAGGGCTTCCTAAAGCAAATACTTACTTCTGTCAATTAAAATGATTATTTTTTCCTTATTAATTATTATTATTTAGTTTTAATATTAATTTTCTTCAAATTATCGGAGTAAAAAGAGAATGTTTAAATTTTTTTCATTTTCTTGTTGCTCACTACGTCCACACAGATAGAGGTATCGTGTTTATAATTTAAAAGAATAAATAAGAAGCACTTAATAACGTTTTTATATACCAATATGTTTCCAAGTACCTCCACAGTTGTTTGTGGTGAAGCGGAGGTGATACCCGTACTTGGCGCGTCACCGGGTGGCGGATAGGGGAATGCTCGCTGGAAACAGAGGATAGGGCTGAAATAAAATAGGCCCCGCGCAACAAACACACATGATATGTGCTGACTATGACCCACTGAGAGTGATTCGAATCGGTTACGGAGATGAGGCTGCTGTGAGCTAGCTCTGGCGAGGTATAACTCGCGGTCGGTCATCAGGAATCCAGCCCCTTCGGACCCTGATCAGAAAGTGCGTGGTGGCTGTAGAGATCGTAATCTGCAGTGCTCCGGGCGAATCCAGACTGTCCATTCATTTCGGGGCCGGTTAAGCGAAGGCTGGGCCCCAGGGAGGTGAGTTAGGACGTCGGCCTGCCCCTCTACGCACAAAGCGCTGGATCAATATGTATGGCAACTTTAAACCGAAAAGAGAGATGCCACGAGGAAGAGGCGATGGAAACGGACATCGAAATTCCGGCGACAAACAATGTCCCGGACAATAGTATGATCAAGTTTAACTTACGAGATGCTTTGAAGGAATTGAATCTTTTACTAGAACAAAAAAAGACTTTGAAGAAAACCAGATAAGAGCTCGAGGCATGGAAAGACGACTTTGCGCAACAAAAGAAGATGGTACACCAGTCGACCATATGCTTGTTTCGCCCAAGTGCATGTTCTACAAAGAAGCTGACAGAGAACGCAATAAAAATAGCCAGATGGCGCTAGTACTTTAAGGAAACTTTAATTGCTATCAGCTAGCCCAGGACCTAATGTTAAAGCTAGCTGACGAGCAGTATGAGCGCGGGGAAGAAAAGAGTTGGCAACAGGACAGAATCAGTACTGCGGTCATTTGGCTCATTAACAGCGACGTCTGTGCAGTTCAGAATTACAGAGAAAGCAATGGTTTCGTTTGGGTCAAAGCCTCTAAAGAAACCTTTGTCAGCTGTTAATATGGCAGCCAGATTAGATCTCACGATCATAAATACGGGGAATTCACATACTTTTGGAAGAAGCTGCCGCCGGGCTATCCTAGACATCACCATGTCTACTCCAGGCGTTGCTAGCCAAATATTGGAATAAGAGTACTCGAGGACTACACAGCAAGCGACCAGCAACATATAAGCTTCCAATTGCGCTGTGTAACCTCAAAGATAAGTATGGTAAAAAAACTGAATAGGAAAAGAAAGGGCCGGAACTGAAAAATTCTTGATTCTGCCAAATTATTTGGCGCAATTGCTGAAAAGGGCGCGCACCTAATTGAAGAATAAACACCTCCGGACGTCACGAGGACAACCGTGGAAGACCTAGCGGAGAGTAAGATGAGCGTGATTGTACGGAGCTGCAATACAGCAATGTCAAAACGGGCTGTAAAGAGCAACGAACCTATTGCGTACTGGTGGAGCCCTGAGATTGTCGAACTCAGAATCTACTATATTGCGCTGAGGTGAAAAGCACCTAGGACACGCAAGAAAGATAGAAATGCAACTCAAGCCAATAGGACATACATGGCGGCAAAGAAAACGCTAAATCGTTTTATACAAGAAAGTAAGCGCAAAAAATGGGGAGATGTCCAAAAAGCAGTAGATTAAGGCAAGTAGGGGCAAGGTTACCAGATTGTCATGGAAAAAGTGCACGGGCGAACACTTTTTGCGGCCATGGATCCTGAGACGATGAAGCTGATTGTTGAGGAACATTTTCCCTAGCATTAAAACAGATTCGTTTTAACGAAGGCGCTGTCTGAAGCAGTTCCTCTTTTTACTAAGGAGGAACTGTGGGTTTTTTTGCAAGAGTTGGAAAACGCGTAAGCTAGTCCTATTGAACTAGGAAAAAGGACCACCGATAACGTCATCGTCATACAGGCCACTCTGCATGCTCGACGTTGTCGGAAATCTTTTAAAAAAATGTATTCCGGCCAGATTAAAAGCAGCGATCGAAACATCAGGAGGCTTGGTTAAAAACCTGCATGGTTTCCGCGAAGGCAGATCCACGGTGGAAGCGATCCGTGAAGCTCTTCAGGATATTGACAAAGCGTGGAGTGGTAGTAGTCTACATTGATGACAGATGGCTGAAATTCGAAACCATTGAAGGTGAACTTAGCACTAAAGTCACTGTGAGAGTGGCCCAGGGCTCAGTTCTTGGCCCTAACTTATGGAACGTTGTATACATCGAGGTCTTTACTATTGACCTTCCAGACGGAGTGAGATTGATTGGATTTGCTGATGATTTCGCTGCGATGATCACGGCAAGAACGGAAGAACAAGCACGGTCGCTGATGGCCAATATCTCCTGGATAGTACAGAATCGGCTCAAAAACCACCAACTACAACTGACGAGTGAGAAGACAGAGGTTTTAGTCGTCACTAGGTAGAGGTACTTTAGTACCCTTTATAGCGGATATCGCGGGGTATGGCATAGAAACCGGGAATGTGCTAAAGCACCTCGGTACCCATATAGATAAGAAGCTTACCTTCAAAACTCAAATCGCGAAGGCAGCAAACAAGGCGGAAAAAATAGTTGCCATGCTGTCAAGGCTTATTCCGAACATAACTGGCCCAAGAAGCTCTAAAAGGCGAATACTATTAAGTACGGCAAACTCCATCATGCTCTATGGAGCAGAAGTATAGGCTGATGCATTAAAAATAAAATTTCGTCGAAAAATGCTTCTCATGATACAAAGGAAAGGCGCATTTCGGGTGCCTTGTGCCTATAGATCTGTATCCAGTCCGACTCTGATGGTCATTGCGGGATGCATCCCCATTGAACTGTTAGCAGCTGAGAGGAAAAATATCTTTGAGGCGAAGGACAAAAAAGTAGACGTGAACATCCAACCTCAAGAGAGAGCAGCTAACATTGATAAGTGGAATTAACAATGGAGATTAGAAGAAAAAAAAATCAACGCCCATCTTTTCAGGAGCAACCTGAAACAGAGTCCCAACTATGACTACTGTCCGAACGAAAGAGATGATGTCGAGCACATGTTATTTCACTGCGAGAGGTGGACGAGCGAAAATCATGAACTGGAGATGGAAATAGGAGTGGAAATTACACTTAATAACTTAGTCACGTTGATGCTTGAATCCCGAGGTAACTGGGATAGGATTGTTAGGAACGTAGAAAATTTCTTGAGAAACAAAAAGAAAGAGGAGCAAATAAAGGAAAGAGAATCCCAGAGACGACCCTAAATAAGTCCTCCAAGATGTCGAAGGCCGGCGAGCCCCATGCGTATTAACACGATACTGAGGACGATGCGTACATCCTGGAGCGGTGATTGAGCGGAACGAATGTCCGTTAATGCCCAACAGAGATGCGGACTGAATATATATATAGAAAGGATACGATACAGTATCCTTTCTATATATTTAATCCGCCAGGCAATGAGCACCAACAAAAGTGAAAATAATTTTACACATTTAGTTTTTACTTGAATAATTTTTTTCAATACTGGACTGGTTTGGACACGTGTTCAATGTAGAAGATGCACTTAAGGGAATTTATTGGAGTCACAAAACGGAATTCCATTTTACAGTCAAAATTTTGATAAATTTTTTCTGGTTTTTGGCATACGGCATCTCAATATTATTCTGTTTAACTGATCAGAATCGCTTTGAAAAAATGTTTATATGTTGTTTAATGGTCAGAAGTAAAAAACAATAGCATCAAATTGCTCGGAACGAAAGACCCTTTTATTTTTATGAGATGCAGGTTAGTTACAAAAACTGAAACTATGAAAGCAAGTCTTATCAAAAATATTTTGAACTATTTTTATATGACTTATTGGGTGCAGGTCCTTGGTGAAATTTGTTTCATTATCTCACATATTTTTTTCAAAATTTAAATTTACTATTTCCTGCACAGTATTTTTGACTAATGAAACCAAAAACTAAAAGTTCTAACAAAATATGGTCATAAGAGACTTTAAAGGAGTTTTAAAAAATTGTGCTAAATCTCTTTTGGATCCGTTGATTCCGTTTAACAGTGATAGAGTTCACGGGCTAACGGTTGGCCACACACACAGACAGGAAGAAGTTATCGCCAAAACTTGATTTTCGGCTTCAGAGCGGTCTACTATAAAAAAGCGGACATCCGTTACAAAATTGAGGGTCAATTTTAGGCTAACAAGGATCATATTTTATACTACAATATGTAATGTTTAAATTTCCATTTGAAAATTAAATCTTCAAACCGATAATTAGTTTAATTTTTAGGGAGCTAAATTATATTTTAAATATATTGTTTAATATCAACTTAAGAGAAAAAACATTACCAATCAATAAGAAAACAGTTACTTTTCAATGACAAAATAAATTTAAATTGTCACACAAAACAAAAGTGAATTAGCAACAAATAGTAACATTTTTACGCAAGGAAATAAGGTTTTAACTGAACAGGTGATTTGTAGATAAATTTCCTGTTAATAAAAAATTATGAAGGGAAAATAATAATTTCAAATAAAAGTTTCAATTTTCAGAAAAAGATATGTTAATTTTAAACAAAATAATGAATCGTCAACCGAAAACTTAATTTTCAGGAAAGCAGTTTTAGTATCATCTCTGAAACTCGTGAAGATTTTGAAAGCTTTTTAGGCTCAAATTAAAAAATATGTATTTCAAGGATTGATTCTTGTAGATATGATTTCTTTCCAGCAATTTCTGATAGAGCTTTATATTATGGCATTAAACATTAAGGTAGGCTTGCACCACTTGTTTATATTTTTTCTACAATATGAATGTTTTATTTTGAAATAGTGTCTAATTTCATACTTTTTTAAGAAATGTTAATTTTAATATCACATGACACTCACCATAAAAACTCAAGAATCCCGCAAATGCGAGAAGACTAAAATCACTGACCTTCATTTTCTTTGACAGAAAAATGCAAGATTAAAGTGAATTTAGAAATTGCTTGTGAAGAGCAACTTGATGAATGCCTGCTATTTATACAGATGTTAACGACTTTCAAATGACTCGTGTTATTTACTCTGTAAAAAAGTTTGGGTGAAAGAATAAATATTGTTGATCTTAGATTTCGAATTTTTGCCAATGTGTTAGATTTATTACCCTTGGTTCCTTTACAATAATTACAAATTTTAATATGCCGAAAAATAGGAACCTAAATCATTGCTTTATCATTCAATCTGTTAAGTATTAAAGTGGAAACAAAGACTACTTCAATAATTTGACATCAAAAGAATCTGGCGGTATTTATTTGAGTTTCTCTGAAAATCATGAAATTTGATTTTGTCAAGATGTTCACATTTAAAATTTTTTGAAAAAATTTTTCATTAATGTGGCAGAATTTTTCATTATTTCAGAAAACGTATACTCTTATCGCAAAATTTTGTCAGAGAAAATTTACGCTAAGGCAGATAGTAGATGATATAATTGCATGCCAAAAAGTAGATATTTATTTTAAATTAATCTTGAGTTGAACAGGAAAAATATTTCAACCATTGGAATAAAAATTATCGTTAAAACAACAAACCTTATTTGTTATTAAAATAAATCAAAATAAAAATAAACAGGTAATTTCTTTCATAAAAACAAACCTTTCTTTGACGAAATAACACTGCTTCACTTTCTTTCATTTAGAGAAGCTTTTTTTAGATGTATGTCAAATTAGCAAAAGATTATCGTAGTAAAATATAAAAGATCATATAAAGTTATTTCAGTTATACAACTGTATAAATATAAAACATAATTTTTTAAGTCTATATGAAAAATATATTGAAAACTATAGAAGCCCAGACAAGTTTGTGTCTATTTATTCTACAATACAAATACCGTAGACGATAGATATTGCTAACATGCAGAAAAAAGGTTTTGAGGTAAAAAATGGTATTGTTTACGGAATTTAACTGAATGTTAAGCCTCCTTTCTCTATGAAGAAGATTGATGAAATCTATTATATTCTCTATTATAATTATCGCTGTGAAATTATAAAATCAGGAAAACATATATATTTAATTCAAACGTCTAACTCGGATTAGTTTCTAATTATTATTAATAGTCATTTTTAATTCAGAAATAAGAAGCGAATTTAATAAAGAAATGCATTGCTTGGGCATTTGTCGACGTAAAAACTCTTTTTTTCCAGAGTCAGTCCTTTTAATTTCAGAAAAAAAGGTCTTTCTTTTTCACTCAGTACTTATACTTTGCGAACACAAGAAGGGTTGCCTGAAGAAATTTTTTCTTCCAGATTTAATAAGCTAATTCACATACATGGTGGTACGCGGCTTCACCAAGACATTATCTCATTTCCCTGAGATAAATGTTTAGGATCATTTTTGTTGTGAAATATTCATCCTTTAACAATCGTGAAGTGATATAATTTTCTACGATTAAATAGGCCATATTAATTAGATAGATTGAAATCAACAGCTTGTGCACAGTTCCCTCGAATTTCAGCCTTAAAGTTAAATCGTGGCTGATCTTTGTGTGTTAGTTGTTCAGCGAAACAAATAACAGTTTCATTGATCTCAAGTTAGGAAACGAAAACCACGCATGCTTTTGTTTAGCTGATTGTTTTTTATTTGCGTAGTATGCAGGAGTGATTCAAAAGAAGAAATCATCATCGTTCGAGGAATTTCATTTTGAGTTTTTTTTAACTGTGTTCCATATTTTTATCCACTCTTGACAAAGATTCCCTTTCTTCCTTCGCTTTACTAATTTTTGATGTGAGAATAGTTTGATTATCGTTTTTGCTCGTATGTTCTGAGCTATTAAGTTTTCAGTATATTCGATTATTTCTGTGCATACATATGCATATGGGTGTTGGTGTATACATATAATTCAAAAGTGGATTCTATTCGAGAGCCGAATAAGATTTTAAGTGATCTGTTGATCGGAAGTTCTAGTAAAGATGTAAGGATTCTGTTGGATTACCTTCGAACGGCTAACTTGATAGATAGTGAACAAGTCAATTTGAACAGAGAAATCTTCTTGCAGCACTTCATTCCGTCTTTTGAAAATGATGGAAGAGTGCGTTCTATAATGCAGACAAATTTCCCGCACTGAACAGTACATCGTTAGCATCTGACTCCACTATATAATTAAGTCACACAAAAGTAGGCAGAAGATCTTTAAAAGATTTTAAAACCAGTTTTAATTCGACTAAAAGAAAGAAAACACTCTCCCGTGTTGACACTCATCCTCAAATAAAAAGTGAGAATGCTTTTTTGAATTATTTGTGCTCTTATGGGTAGAGGAACTTGTCTACGGAGATAAGAAGTATGATATAGAGAGCTAAAAATGAAGAGCATGGAGGACATAGAGAATTTGAAGAAAAAATGGATACATTAACTTTAGAAGAAGCTATTTCTCTTCCTAAAGAAACCAAATTGAAGAAAGATCAATATGAATCTATTAGACTGCAAGCGAAAGCACATAATGCTGACATTTTACTTCTTCATAAAAGTCTTGAAGAAGCCAAGAGAGAATTTGAATACAAATATAGTTCAGTGACATCTTTACTATTTTTTTAAAGATGTCGGATTAATTTGACCCAATTATTAAATTTTTTTGAAGAAATTTTTCATTGGCAAACGTTTTGACCGTTTCGTCAAAACGTTTGCCAATTTAATAATTCAAAAAATGCATGTTTTATAATTAAGTATTTTCATAAGACCCTAATGCTATTGAAAAATTTCTTCAAACAATATAAATATAGTTGTGATGGCTCATCTGATCGGAGCGAATAAAATCAATAGTTCTGTGGAGCAGAAAAATCAGATGCAGGAATTTTCATGATGTCAATGGTGCCATTACGTATTATCTTAACCTATTCCCATAAGAATGGTTCAAATTGTTCTAAATGTACAGAGCCCTTGACAATTTAGAAGAACGATATTCCTGGATCCACCAGATTATGTAGGCTGCTCATGTTTGAACATTCACTAGAAACTAAGGAACGAATTGCGACAGAATTAGATTTGATGAAAGCAAAAATCAAAAAACTCAAACCTAAAGAAATAAAAGTGCCGAATATTCTTTGTACCATAACTGTCATTAATGAGTTCGCGTTGACTATGATTGATGGAAAGGTGTGTCAGGCTATTTCCCGAACTCCTTCTATTGCCACATGTTACATTTATGATGCGACACCATCCCAGATGAACGACTTAACTAAAGTTGCAGATAAACCAGAGATGGTACGAAAATTCAGAAACGGGCTATCTTCATTGCACGCGTTGATTGGTTTCATGGAATTGATACTGCACATAAGCTATCGTTTAGGATTCTGCAAGTGGCAAGCAAAAACTAACGAAGAGAAAGAAAAAAATGAAAACTGTAAAACGGAGAGTCCAAAAAGAGTTGCGTTATAAGATAGTGCTTATTATAGATGTTCTAAAACGTGGCTTAGGGAGTTCTAACACAGGAAATACTGCCATAATATTTTTCAGGGATCCTGATTTGACATTCGAAATCACACATGTCGACAGGGAGTTAATCTGTAGATTCAGCATAATTTTTCAAGCAATGGCTTCTGGAGAGGCAATTGACACTTTCAAGTTCGGAAAATATTTCTAACAAACAGTTCAAATGCACGTCAATCTTTATGATTAGTACTACATGCCAGTGACAGAACACAAAACTCTCATTCATGGATCCAAAATAATTGAATTTGCTCTCATCTCCATTGGTAAATTAACGGAGAAGCTCAAGAGGCGAACAATCAATATTTCAAACACCTACGAGAATTTGAAACTTGAAACTGTAGCAGAGAGGCTACTAATAGAGATCTTGGACGGAAACTGCTGATTTGAACCGACCAAAAAATTGTAATTTAGAGGTAGAAGTGGAGGAAGAAGAAAGTAATTCTGCTAGATACTGAAGTTCAAGACTTGCTTAAGACATAAAATGGAAGCCTGAAGTCATATGTTGGCAGTGAGAAAACAACTGTCTTCAGACTCGTGAGTATCCCGACTTTTTATGTGTTATAGAATTTATTTATAACGATTACTAAATGCATTCTTCAATCAACTAATTATGAATTTTATTGAAATTATTGTAAAGTTCCCAATTAAAAGGACTAATATTGAAAAAACGAGTTTTTTCGTAGCCAATGCCCCAAGAATGGATTTTTAAAATTAAATTTGTTTGAAAAAATCATCAAATTTATAAACTTATTATGAATGTTGCTAAAATTAACATGAAATTCTGAATTAAAAGACTGTTATCGAAAAAATTGAATTTTTTGTCAACAGATGCCCGAAAAATGCATTTGTTTATTAAATTTGTTTTAGAATGAAAATTATGAAGTATTGATGGATGTTGCTAGAATTATCACGAAGTTACCAATTATAAGGACTGATATTAAAAAAATTCATGTTTTCATCAATAATTGCTCGAATAATGCACTTTTTTTAATTAAATTTGTTTAATATAATGATAAGATTCATCAATAAATTATGAATTTTTTGAATCTGTTATGAGATTCCTAATTTTTTTAATTTCACGCTTAAAAAAATGCATTCTTCTGACGACAAATGTCTAAATAATGCATTTGTTATTAAGTTTGTTTATAATATTAACAAACATAGTTTTTAGAGAATTTTTTTTATAAAAATATTGTGTCCCTAAAATGTCTTACAATATAACTGAAAAAGATGTTAAATTATTAAAAATTATAGAAAACACCATTTCAAGAAGTGATTTGTTTCTAAAATGTTTTATGTTCATTTTATCATGATGGAATATCTTTATATAATGTAAATCCATGAAACGTCAGCGATTAGCAAAAAATTTCCTATTATTGACGAACACCGGGAACGTCAAATAGAAAAGATTGTCATTTTTGATGTCATATTTATTTATAAAAAATGGAAAATCAGGTTTTGAAAATTTCCTTGAAATTTTATCAGCTATAAAAAAAACATTTGAATCGGTCCACAGTTTCAGTCGAAATCGTGTTTTTTGAACCAAAACATGTACTTTTTCACCACAGTGCGACGAAATCGACAAAAATAGCTTTCTTATCGAAAATTAAAATACTTGGTTAAAATTTAAATTGCATCAATAAAAATAATTTTCTGTTTCAATAAGTAAAAATTCAATGATTATGTTAAAAATTTGATGTTTTTATTAACAGCATAACTTTATTATTAGACATTTTATAATACGAATAGGTAATTCATCATTTCCGTTTTTTAAACTCAATTTTTCTGTTAAAAATTCAGTTATCTCGAAAAAATGCATTTCTTTTGTTTAAGAATTTAGAAATTTGTTTACAAGCGTAACTGTTTGCTTGATGACCATTCTTTTCTTTAGAATTTAACTATTCTTTCTATAATTTATATTTTCTGGTCGAATATTCAACTTTATGATTACACTTTTAATTATTTTGTTAAAACTCTAATTATTATTTCAAAATTTAAATTTTTTGTTTTATAATATTTTTTTCTTTAAAAAATCAATTTCTTCGTCTGCAATAAATATTTTTAGATTGGAAATTCATCTTTTGCGCATTGCAAGTTCATCTTCTATCATAAAAAATTCTTTTAATATAACGAATTTATAATGTGTAGAACAAAATTCAATTAATCTTCTTAATTAAAAAAATAAATTCGACGCTTTCCACGTTTTATCTCTTTATTTTTTAAATCGTGATTATCAGTCGGGAACGTTTCTCCAAGGTTATGATTACAAAATCTATTTAAATTTGTCACAGAAACTCTGTAAAAAACAAACAATTACTGAATTTCTGTCTGAGATTTTTATTCCTTAGTCATTAAAAATTTACTTCAATTTTCTACTGACTTTTTATCAGTGAATATAAATGTCGTCAAATTAATATTAACTAATCATATTTTCGCCAACAGTGTGTTATTTGATCAGCTGTACCAATTAAAAATAATTTTTCAGAATCTTCCTTAAGTAACATTTTAAAAAATTCAAGCAAATTGAGAAACCTTTCATCTAAAATTATATAACAAACTTAAAGTTTTGAAATTTTAATGAAGGATTTTATAATGACGTTAGAAAAAGTAATTGTCGGTATAATTGAAATACTATTTTTTCACGTTTATCAAGCTTATTTTATAAATAAAATTTTTTGCTACATTTTCAACTTTGCAGGTTTAAATATTTTTGTAAAAAACTTTGAATTACTGCAAAAGATATAGATTTTGTTTAAATTAAATGTTCAAAAACCTTAAAAAATGAGCTTTTCAAATGGTTTTATAGGTCTCAAGATTTTGAAAAATTCTCCCAAAATTCCTCGAAAAATGAAAAATATGTAATTTTGACAAAATAGCGATTTTTTAAGATGTTTAAGCTTTTTAATAAATCTCAAAAGAATCCCTAAATAAAAGCCAGAAATTCAACAAATTCATATAAAAAATTTATTGTTTTGAAATATTTTGAAATCTGTTACAGTATTCTTTAAAAATTGTGTGTCTAAAATAAAATATCATGAAAACTTTTCTTCAGAAAAACATATGCTGCCTCACACAACCCTAAGTTTATAATATAATTTTGAATAAACGTTTTTTCAATTTTGCTGAACTGTAAAAATATTACGTAAGAAAGATGATAAGAAACATTATTTTTAACAAGAACAGCTGATCAAATAAAACAGAGGTGGCGAACTCAATAACAAGGCAATAAAAAAAAATAAACTAAATCTTCCTTAACTAAAAGATATCAAAATCTCAGGCAGAAATTGCGTCATTGCTTGATATTTACAGAGTTTTTTTAAAAAATGGATAATGATTACGTTACTTTAGACTATAGAAAAGATGGATTTTCAATTAAAAAAAAATAATTTCAAAAAACGAGTTCAATTTCTCAATAACAGAAGAGTATTTTGCAAAAAAAATGGTTGAATATTCGATTCAGTCATTTAATTTTTAACAAAATGGTTGAATTCGTACTCATCTAATACAACTTTTGACAAAAAAAGATGATCTAACAAATAGCTATATTTTCCAAAAAAACTAGATTAACCGTTGCGTTACAAAAATTAAAACCTGAAACAGAAATGTTATTGTTGTTTTATATTTAACTAATGAGGAATTTGCAGCAACAAAAAATAAATTTTAAACAAAGCAGTTGAAGTAAACCAAGCAGTTCAATTTATAATGAAAGAAATATGAATTTTAAACGAAAAATGTAATAGTAGATGTTTAAGCCAAGAAAATATCTCAATTTCGAACGAAACATAGTCATAGTTAACAAAAAAGACGAATTCTTAACGAAAAATTTCAAGTTTGATATAAACACTAAATAATATTTTGATTTTGACTTTACAAACAGTTGAATTCAATTAAGGAAGACAAATTTTGTACAATATTGTTCAATTTTAAACTGGAAAATACGACTTTTAAACATTAAGGGTAAATTAAAAAAAATATTGAGTTTAAAACAATTTGGAATTTTGTATAAGCAGTTCGATGCTCCATTAAGAATTAATTTTTTACTAAATATTTTAATTTCCTACCAAATTGTTTAATTTTTAAGCCAAAACACTAATCTTCTTCCCATTTATAACCGAAAGATATTAATTTTTAGCGCAACTGGTAATTTCTGTTGCAGAAAGCAGAATTTTTTAAGAAAATTGTTGAAGTTTCTACAAAACGGTTGTGTTTCATAAACAAAAAACATTTGATCAAATAGTTGATTTTTCTGCCAAATTCTTATGTTTTTAAGACAAAAAATCAGTTTTATAAAAAATAGTTTAATTTTAAATTCCAACGTTTATGATTTCTAGCCGTTAAAAAAAATTACAAGTATCAAGTAATAAACCGTAAAATTTGAATGTGAACAAAACATATTTTTTAATTTTTGTTATTAAATGAAAAGTACAAATGAAACTTTTTAGAAAAATCAACAGCCATAATTTTACCTATTTAGTTATAGAAATGTTTTACTTTGTTTTGTAATATTCTCTTTTACATAAGCAATTCTTCAAAGCTAGGAATGACATATTTATGTGTTTTACTCATAACATTTTTTTACATTTTTTGTGATAAACTAATTTTTTGTTTCAATTGATGAAACATTTTTTTGTCTTGTAAAAAAATATCACGTGAGTAAGAATGTAAGGAAAATTATTTTTAACAAGAACAGCTGAGCAAATAAAGCGGAGGTGGCGAAGAACGGATTTCTTCATATTAATTTGATGTCCTTCATACTCACTCAATAACAAGGCAATAAAAAATTAAAGTAAATGTTGATTGACCAAGGAATAAAGATTAATAAAATAATGAAATAATAAAATAAAAATTGGAAAGCATCGGATTTATTTTTTAAATTTAGAAAATTATGAATATTTTTCAATACGTATTATAAATTCGTTAAATTATGAGATTTTTCTATCATAGAAAATAAACATTCAATGTGAACAAGATGGATTTTCAATAAAAAAAAATTAATTTTCAAAAGAGCAGTTTAATTTTCGAATGAAACAAGAGGCTTTTACGAAAAAAGTTGAATATTTCATTCAGTAATTTGATTTTAACAAGATAGTTAAGTTTGCAACCATATCTTAGAATTTTTGGCAAACAATGTGTGCCAAAATAATATGTTTCTAGATCTTTTTTTATTGCGTTTTTTATTTTTATTTTTGGTCTGTCTCTTGTGAACAATTTTCGTATATTCATATTTTTTCGTATCTTACATAGTTCGACCCTCAAATGGAATTTTTAGTTTTGTAATTATTCAACAAAAATGTTAAATTATCCATAAGAGACTAAATATTCTTATAATCATAAAGTCAGAGAGGTTTTTTTTAGATACCCAAAAACTTTTTCTTTTTCAGCTGTCTGATCTAAGTTTTAATCACTTATGGTGGCAACGCAAATTTTCTGTCAAACGAATTTTTTTCCTTAAATATCGGAAGTAACTTTACGAAAATTCGTAAAAATCCACCTAGCGATAATTTTCCAATTGAAGTTGTTGTGATATTCCAATTTGGCCTCTAAATTTGCATACGAAAAAGTAAAGGTCATTATGTGAAAGAATGAAATAAAATAAATTTTATTAAGGCGACAGGATTCGAAACACTTGAAGCTTAAACTTTGTACAATTCCATAGAGATTGAAAAAACACAAAGCCGGACAGGTTACTATCTACATACATACGATTCTATGGGTATTTTTTTAAGTTTAAATATTCCGCAAC
>NC_046658.1:151370355-151382408 GCF_010883055.1 Belonocnema kinseyi
ATAGGAATAGCTCGAATTTGATCTATTTTTGTGTGAAAGCTGTCAACAAAAGTTGAAATAGTTGTCAATTCCTCACGTTATAAATCAAAATGCTCCAAAATTAGAGAATGAAGTCATAGATAAATAAAGTGATTTTATCGACGCATAGTCGTTTCACATACTGCGACTGAATTTTCCCTTCTGAATGTAAAGTTCGTACGAGCAAATGTGTAATTTTCTTTGTATCGAATGTGTCATATTACACTAATGTTCGAGGGTACTTTTATTTACATCGCTACAGGCTGTAATTTCACACACTTATGTAAAATTACACGGTGAAATGTGTGATATTTTAAATGATAAAATATGTAATATTCCGAAACTTTGTGATTTTACAAAAATCTTTTTCTAAAGAGTACATTTTTAAAACAAATGTTAGAATAACTTATCAACTAAATCAAAGTCTAGCAATTCTTTCTTTTTTTTTAATTTTTAGTTCAACACAAAGTATAACTTCTTTCGACATCGACTTCTTTGCGATTTGAACTTAGTGCTTCAAGGCAGTCAAATTTTCCTTACTTCGAAAATCTGCCCCTCGTCAAAGAATCAATGAGCTAAAAAACCAAACAAAAAAAACAATCTCTTTTTAACGAACAGCTTGCGTTTGGCTTTTTTCAATCTCTTCCTCTACCCTTTCTTTTTCTTTTATCTCCATATCATCCATCCAATTCTTCCTGACTTTTTTTTGTATGGATCAATTTCACGATTGTATATAGTGCCCCGGAACAAACGAGTCATCAGTAATATCGAAAAAAAGAGAAACAGACTTTAGGTAAATGAGGCTATCAAGCAAAGGAGAAAGGATTGTGGAAGAGTCAATCTGCACAGTTCCCGGAAGCAAAATATCCACAAATAAAGATTTAATTGATCGAGAAAAATCCCTCAAAGCACAAGATAGGTAGAAAATCGCGAACGAAAATACCACCAGCTAGGCCAAAGAATTCTCGGATGACATTGCAATTCTAGATGAATGCAAAGACGCCCTTCACGAAACCCAATTAATCTTCGTACGGACGGAGCAAGATCAACAAAATAAGACTGTGAAAATCGAAGGAAAACATAAATTAAAAGACGCGCAAATAAAGAGTCGAGCTTTGACACCTCATGTATGCCAACTTAAGCGACATAGCACAAGTGTCAGGAGAAATGATCGGAGTCGAAGAGGAAACATGTAATTCATTAAAAGACAAATTTATAAAGCTATTCTGGAGTGACAAAATTTGCAGGAAAAATTACAATTTCATCGAATAACGTTTACACGACAACCGAGGAAAGAAATCCATGGTAGAACATATTATTAAAATTATTTCCAATGCTAAGGATCTGATGACACCGCCCTCCGAATCAGACCTAGTTACTAAGCTTTCGCGACACTTTATATAGAAGTTAAGAAATGTGGTTCTGATTCAAAAAGTCAACTCCGTTTTGTGAGCTCTTCGAAGTCCTCTAAACTTTCGATCGAGTGATTTAAAAAGAAAACGAGCACTTTTCTAGACGCAACGACTGATGAAGCGACCCTGGACACAATTAGTCGGATTCGTCTCTCTCTGGAAGCCCATCTCTGCAAACCAGATGGTCAGATGGCGAAGAATGCGGCACGCTGGAAGCAGGGTAGAACCCTCATTCCAGTTGCGAAAGTCCTAAGAATGAGTTTTGGAACCGAACTAAAAGAAAAAACCAGGATCGGCCAAGCTATTCGGTGTGTGAACGGAAGGGAAGAAGTCAGGATTTGCGTGAATCGACAGTCTTAGAGAGCCAGGATTCGATGGCATGGGGGAGCGTAGCGCTAGGAAAGTCTAAAAGAGACAGTCTATGGAACACTATGCAGTTCAAAGCAATTCACAAAAAGCTCTTCTCCCGGAAGTCAGGGAAAAAACGTACACATTGAGGAAACTATCTAAACGATTTGGAACAGGAACAGCTCGATGAAGCCTCTGGACCTCAATAAATTTAACTTCGATAAAGATTTGAGTAACGAAACAGCCCCGTGTCATTGATGAATATAGTTAGTCATGGTGGTTTCGACAGTCAAACCTGACAAATAAATTATTACTGACGCCACAAATAAATATATAAGGTTCCCCAGCTGATATTATTTAATCGGAAATATTTTAGAGCAAAAATGTAAAAAGAAATTGGAGAAAATTATATTACTGTGCTCGCATTACTATCGGTACGCGAGTAAATACTGGATATTATTAGATACAATATTCTCTTGTTTCTGTCTAATCTAAAGTGTATCATTTGTTTTATTGAAAGAAATAATCTTTTTAAGGTGCCTTTTCAGACCTTCGGGAAAAAATAATTGGCTACTGATATAATTTTGCTGGAAATATGCCTATTAAAATCGATTCATGAGAAAAATGATTTCGGTAAACGAACATGAATGTACGAACGAATGTATGTACGAAAGTGTATTTTCGTAAGATTATTCGACCGACCTAAAACACAAACAAAAAAAACCGTCAGATTCTTATCATGACATGTTGGCTAATTTTTTTCTTTTTTAACTTTGATATATAAGAGATTGAATAATAAAAAAATCTTTTAGGTTTTTATTTTTTGACACATCAGAATGTTTAATTATGTTGATAGCGCTAAAGGAAATAAATGTAACACATTAGTGAAACTTCGAGACCTAAGATCAATAATTGTCCTCTCTTCACTTTAGCTATTTTACAGAATAAATAAAACGTGTCATTTCAAAGTCTTGAAAGTTCGTATAAATAAGAGACATTCCTCAAGCTAATCTTCATAAGCAATTTCTAAATCCAGTTGAATACTTTATTTCTCTGTCAGAGAAAATGAAGATCAGTGCTGTTAGTCTTCTTCTAGCATTAGCGGGATTCTTGGGCTTTGGTAAGTGCAATGTGATAATAAGAACAATATTTATAAAAAATATGATATTAGACACTATTTCCAAATAAAACATTCCAAATTGTGACAACAATCTAAAAGGAGAGCGCAAGCGGCACGTAAAACAATGATGGTTTAAAAACGGGCTCATTCTAAAAGTGCAGAAAAAATGAATTGTACAAAGCACAATCTGTCACTATTTCATTTTTGGTTCCAAATTAATACTTTTAGACTTTAAATTTATTCATTGTCGTTTAATCTTTAATTACTTGAGTAAAAATTTGAGTATTTTGCAAAAAATGTATCCTTGTTGAATAGAAGATTTATAGTTTTTATTAAAAATGTTTCTTTTGTATTCAAACTTAATTTCTTAGATTGCAAATTTTACTGTTTGTGGCGAATTCACTCTTGTTTTTGGTTAAAAATCATTTTTGTTTTAGAAAATTAATTTCAGTATATAGAAATCTAGTTGTTCCATTTGTGAATTAAAAGTTAAACTGTTCAGTTAAAATGCACGTATTTTGTTCGAAAGTGATTTTTAACCAAATAATCTAATTTTATACAAAAATAAATTGATTATCAAGCTAAAAAGGCGAATTTTCAACGAAAAACGTTGAAGTTTCAGCTTTCTTTAAACAAAAAAGTTAATTTCAAATCAAGTAATCGAATTTTGAACCAATCGTTTTTCCAAACAGTTTAATTTTTAACAAAAAAGTTATTTTTTTTAAAATAAGAATGATGACTCTTTGAAAAAAAGATGAATTTTCAATTCAAAAGGCTTTTATTCAAAATAGTTTAATTTTTGAATATCATTCAATTTCTCTAGAATAAATTACATTCTTAAATAAGAAAAATCACTTTCTGAATACAAAGGATAAATTTTCAATGCAAAAGGGTCCGACGAAAAAGATGTATTTTAACCAAAATTTTCTTTTTAAATAAGAAATATGACTTTTCGACCAAGAAAAGGTGAAGTCACAAACATCGAGACAAATATCAATTTTACAAGTTCCACCGAGTTGCCGAAAAGTACGGGAGAATGCTAGAAGACTACCAAACGCTAATTAAGCCTCCTACTAAAATTCTTTTTTTAGATTCTGATACTAATGAAAGGAATTGGTTTTATGTAAAATTTCACTTTGTCAGTCCCTGAGTCAGAAAAATCGATTTTTGCGAAGGGTTTTCTCTGTCTGTCTGAAGTTTGTATTCTGTAGTCTGTAGTCTGCAGATCTAATTTGTTGAATGTTTAACTTACATCTCAAAGAAATTTTTAACTACTACTACACTTAAACGTATTATTAATATATTAAAAAATAATCACAGCTCCAAATTCTTTAGAGACGATAGCTCTCTTATTTAAATCGCACGGCTCCCTAGCCTTGGATGAACCTAGTACCCTATTTTTGTGCAAACAATATTAGCACTTTGTTTGTCCTATAATGGGATAGCAGTGCTACTAAAGTAAGACAGCAGGTGTCTAAAAATCTTCCTTTCCGTCTACTGTAAATAAATTTGATAACTATCAATTTTTATACAAAATTAGGTTCTGCTAACGATGGCGCCGAGGTAAGAATATCGCACGGCAATCATATTATTGAGATTGTTCTTCCTCTCGAACGGGCTGGTCGTAGACCTTCTGTGGTCGGAAATTCACCAGGGATGGTTTCTGAAGAATATAAACTATCTATTTCTACAATTACCGAGGGTTTATATGATGCATCAATGTACCCGATAGTGCCAATACGTGCTAATATCGAAGATCATCCTGTATCAATTGAGGCACAGATAGGCGCATCGCTTTATGTAGACCGTGGAGGCTTCAGAGTTTACAATGAGAGTGCACCTTTTAATCCATCAGCCAGAGGTCATGTGTTTATGGCAATACCGGGAAATGCACATGTCTTTTATGCAGAGTTAGAAGAGCGTCCCCATGGAACGAGACGAGCAGGTGGGTTTCATGAATCCTAATTATCGGATGGTGCATCTGATCCAGTAAATAACAAGGGCGCACGAATAAACACATAAAGTCGTCAAAGAATATTTACTTTTTCATTGGAATGAAAGACTTACAAACTATTCTGATAGTAACCTTGAAAATCTCCAAATATCCTGTTGCCACCATTAACAAATCCAATTCTATAATTTCGTATGTTTTTGAAAATTTTATTTTATAATTACGTATATCAAATTAAATAAATATTATCATTTGTGTCCCTTGCCAAAGCCTTATTTATTTTCCAACATTTTTACAATATCTGTTTGAAAATATTTCCTATCTTATATATAACGAGGAGTAAGAATCCACCTAGCGATAATTTTCCAATTGAAGTTGTTGTGATATTCCAAGTTAGCCTCAAAATTTGCATAGGAAAAAGTAAAGTTCATTATGTGGAAGAATGAAATAATATAAATTTTATTAAGGCGACAGGATTCGAAACACTCGAAGCTTACACTTTGTACACTTCCATAGATTGAAACAACACAAAATAAATATCATCATTTGTATCCCATGGCAAAGCCATATTTACTTTCTAACATTTTTACAATATTTGTTTGCAAATATTTCCTACCTTATATATAAGGAAAAAGTACAAAAACTTCCAAATTTTTGTTTATATGGAAAATGGGGATAGAATGAAAAATTTTAATAATCATTATGTACTGACACAGGGCATTGGTACTTTAGAATTAATTTATATAACCTAGGACAAATAATTACCTGTAATAGAATTGCCGCCGAATCATGTTACAAATTGGCTGAAAAGTACATTATTTAAGCTTATTGAATCATTTTGAGATGTACAGGAATAAAATAAATACAATTAAAAACTTAGAGCTGGAAAAGGGGTAGAGAACTTATATTGGATAAATAATAATAATTAATTAGCAAATTGACATAAGTCTCTCGTAGAGTTTTTTTTAAATCCAATTAATATATATTTGAGGCATAAATCAAATAAAGTTTACGAATTTAGAGACAATCGAGGTTCGATTAGAAAAAAGTCGAATAGTGACTATGAAAATGCAGACTAATATCTCTAATTGGAATGAATTGTACGAATTTTAGACACTTAAATAAAGCAATAGAAATAGAATGTTGTACATTTCGCTTGAAACGCCTTGCAATCTTTCGAAACCACTATAAGAAAAACGGGTGTCACTTTATGTTTTGTTTCACGCCTGCGCATGACAAAAGGAAATACGGAGAGAAGTGTATTAACGTACACGATTACATGGACTTCATTTATTTCCTAATGTTTATATATGTATACGCTCGGATGGTCGCTCGCTGGGCCTTATACACTAAACAAGAGAAACGTATCACTACTTGTGAGAAACTTATAGAGCTGGGTCTAAAATTTTAGGTGCCCCATACTTTATTACTATTCGCACACACACACGCACACGCACACACACACACACCCAAACCGAATAGACCGAAACGAAAGTAAAAAAGGGAATCCGGCAAAAATTCAAATAAAAACATAGAATATAACATAGAAAACATCGAAACCTTGTGTGTCAAGGATCAAGGTCGAGGGAAGAAGTACCAGAAAAGGACCCGGGCGACATCTCCAAAGCGATAGCTGACTGAGATGCCGGAATCTTGACATTGTATTGTCCGACCTAACCACAAAACGTCGGAACTTTCTGAAGGTTGTAAACACGGAACAGAAAACACCATAGCCTTTTACCAGAATCCATAGGTGAAAGGGTTGAATATGGGGGGGGGGGCTGCGCACCAAGTTCGTGTCGCTCCTCCAGGCACAGCCAATAGCACCCCAGCGGTCCGTAGGCCAGAGCCAATCAGCTGGACGGATTCTACCGCGGAAGGCGCGCATTGGCGGAACCTCATTGGAGCTCTCCGTTGGCACCAACTAATCAACGGAAGCCTCGCAGGAAGTTGACAAGATCCGACGGAAAACAGCAGTAAGACTAGGGAAGCGAGCAAGAAAACGCCAGAGTCCCCCCAGAGCCCCCCCCCCCTGTAGAGCCCCGCATGCAAGGATAAGGCTGTGTCCTATGAGAGGTCGCCCGGTATCCCAGAGTCAGCATTCTAGACACGTCACCCAGGTGTCATTCAGCTTTCCGCACGGTTTTCACACCTCCGCTTGGGGATTAATTTTTTTGGGACTACCCCTGGGCAATTGTCCGCGACTGCCTATTTATTTTTGTAATCATATTCAGCAGAAACTCTTGGTACAGGGACCCTATATCCACAAACCGAGGACGCGTTCGGTGGCTTTGTCTAAGGAGAGAAACCAGAAATTTAAAGACGAAAGTTGTGATTAGATTGTGCCCACGCCGCAGGCGGATTTTTTAAAACTCTTTATCATGTTTTACATGATTAAAATAAAAACAACGCACCCTATTAAAACGCGATTCATAATAAATTTTTAGATCTTTTTCTAATGCACAATTTCTGTTTTTCTATCTATTTCCGTATTTTGCATGTGCTTGAAGTTCTGAATTATCATTAGGATAAATATTTTGTGTTTTTGAATACTACGAATATCCGTACAGAGAATGTTTGAATCTTGAAAAATAGTTGTCTTAAAAATGTTTGAAATGCGCTTACTTTTTGAATTTGTATACAAAATGGCTGGCTAAAGAACTTGGCCTTTAGTTTAGGAGACTCAAAAATATACCAAAAAGCATAGCCAAGCTATGAAGAAAAATCTTTTCCAAAGACGCCGTAAAAAATAATTTTTTTATTGGGTCGCTTTGAAAAAAAACATTGATTTAAAACTTAAAATTAGAAAATATTCAATTCTTTTCAAAATTGGTATAACTGGGTTCTAAAATTTTGAAAAAGAGATGTACGAGCTTGAATATCTATACTCTGGGATTTCGGAGACGCTGTTTACGAATTTCAAGTTACCAAATTAATATTAACATTAGTCGATCAAATATGAGGTCTATTTTAAAAAATTACGATAGCTAATCGTAGATCAGCAATCGTAATCAGCGACCCAAAAACCCCAAGTGAAGATTTTTAAACTCATTTATCTCTTTTTTTTAAATTTTGAAGTGGTCATCTTGCAACCGCCATCTTCATTCGAAATTTTTTAAATTATGACTTCATATTCATAATCAGCGACTCCAAAAACCCCCGAGTAAGAATTTTCAAGGAAATTCACTGGAAAGAAAAATACGTGCAATAAATGGTTAATCTGAAAATTACAGGGTTTGTCCTGAAAGTAATAGGACTGAGTCGATTTAAAAAAATGTATTGAGCCATTCGTTACAATTCTCTAAAAACTTTCAAAATAGGCTCCTTCTGCGTCGATGCAGCGCTTCCAGTGCGATTTCCCAGCATTGAAGGCGTCACGGAAGCCATTCTCCGGAATAGCCTTGAGAGCCGCGGTGCATGCTGCTTGGATCACTTCTGTCGTCTCAAAACGCTTGTCTTTCATCGGCCTGTTCAGGCGAGGAAACAAAAAAAAGTCTGGAGGGGGGGGGGGCACATCTGGGCTGTAGGGCGGCTGCGGAAGCGTGAGGATGCCGGCCTTGGTCAGGTAGCTGTTCACAAGAAAGGCGGTGTGAGCCGGGGCGTTGTGGTGGTGCAACTTCCAGTCGGCTGCGATGTCTTGTCGGACCCGATTGACCCGATTGAACCACAGATTTTGATAAATTTAACATCCGGGCACTTAAACGAATACTCAGTCGACGGTCTGAGTTCAAAACTTTGCGCACACGAGTCACATTGTCAGTGTTTGTCGAAGTCGAAGGTCTTTCAGCACGGTCTTTAACGGCGACCTCTTCCAGGCCCTTCAAAAAGGCCTGGCGCCACCGAAACACACCACTTCTTGCTAAAGCTACATCTGGATAAGCCTGCTTGATCATATCAAACGTCTCTGTCGCAGATTTACCGAGTTTCACACAGAATTTAATCGCGTACCTCTGCTTTAACGAACGCTGCATTTTCGGCTTGCACCACTCACAGAAACACGTCGCGTGAAAATGCCTGTTCTGACTTTTTAAGTGCTCGGAGACAACCACAGCTGCCAGATCGTGGATGAAATTTACCCCCACCATACGTACCATTTGGGAGCCGCAAAACAGAAGGTGCATGATTACCACTGTGAGTTCGTGTGTAAGCCGTATGAATATTATTACTATTATACATATTATTAATGTTAATAATATGATTATAAAATATAACATTAATTTTAATTAATAGTTGACTAACTTTTAATACAAATAGTTAAATTTTCAACTAAAACAATAAGTTTTCTGCAAACAAAATTTGTTAAATTTGTTTTAAACAAAATATTAACATTTTCAAACAAAACGTTAAATTTTTAATCAAAAGGCTGAATTGTATAAAAAAAAGGCGTTTTTAATCAAATACCTGAACTTTGCACACAAGAAGTTTATTTTCCACGAAGTATAATTTTCTTGTAGTTTAAAGAAATTAATTTTTAAACAAAACCAAAAAAAAATTCTACAAAATAGTTAAATTTTCAGAAAACAAATTTTGTCAACTAAATTGATAAATCATCAACAAAAAAAACTAAATTTTTAACAAAGCAGTTCCACTTTCAACCAGAAAAATTGAAAAAAATAGTTAAAGTTCTTTGAAATTGCTTTAAATTATTGAAAATATTTGAAAATTCCTTGAAATGTTTTAAAATAGCCTAAAATATTTAAAATCGTTTAAAATCTCTTGAAATTTTACAAAGGTCTTCAAAATTCCTTGCAATTTTAAAAATACCCTACAATATTTTAAATCCTTTAAAATCCAATCCTAAATTATTGAAATCAATTGAAAACTCCTTGGAATCTAGTAAAATATCCTAAGATTTGATACCTTGGAACCTTTTAAAATACTCTCAAATATTTCGAAACCTTCAAAATCTTTGGAAAAATCTTCAAATTTTTTAAAGATTTTTGATATACTTTGGAATTTTTTTTGAACAAACTTTCTATAATTATAATTATAGCAAGGAATTTCAAAGAATTTTAATAATTATTCAAATTCTTTGAAATTCCTTTGATTTATAAAAATGAGTTTAAAATTCAGTGAAATCTTTTTAAACATCCTGAAATATTTAAAATCCTTTAAAATATTATGAAATCTCTTGAAAATTCCTTGAAAATTTAAAAATACCCTAAAGTATTTCAAATATTTTACAATATTATACAACATTATTGAAATCAATTAAAAATTCCTTGCAATGTATTAAAATATCATAAAATATATCGAATCTTTCAAAATCTCATATTAAATCACCGTAATCAATTGAAAATTTCTTGGAACATTTTAAAATACTCTCAAATATTGCAATACCTTCAAAATATTTTGAGATACCTTGACTTTTTTTAAAAGATTTTTAAACTACTTCTTTTAAATTCTTTGAAATTCCTTAACATTAGAAAAATAGGATGAAAATTCCTTGACATCTTTTAAAATATCCATTTTTAAATTTTCAAGGAATTTTCCAGAGATTTCAAAAGCTTTTGAAGGTTTTGATATATTTTAGGATATTTTAATAGATTTATATGGATTTTCAAGTGATTTTAATAATTTAGTACGAGATTTGACAGGATTTGAAATATTTTATGGTATTTGCAAAATTTTAAGATATTTTCAAGAGTTTTGAAAAATTTCAAGAGATTTCAAAAGATTTGTAAGGGTTTTAAATATTTGAGGAAGTCTTAAAAGATGCCAAGGAATTTTTAATTAATTACAGTAATTTAATATGAGATTTTAAAGGATTTGATATATTTTAGAATATTTTAATAGATTTCAAGGAATTTTTAAATGATTTTAATAATTTAGTATTTGATTTTAAAGGTTTTGAAATATTTCATGGTTTTTTTTTAATTTCAAGATATTGTCAAGTGCTTTAAAAAATGTTAAGAGATTTCAGAAGAATTGTAATGATTTTAAAAATTTTAGGAAGTTTTCAAAAGATGCCAAAAAATTTTCGATTGATTACGGCAATTTAATATGAGATTTTAAAGGATTTGATATATTTTAGGATATTTTAATAGATTTAAATGAATTTTTAAATAATTCTAATAATTTAGTATGAGATTTTACAGGATTTGAAATATCTCATGGTTTTTTTTTTAAATTTCAAGATATTTTCAAGAGCTTTAAAAAATGTCAAGAGATTTAAAAAGATTCGTAAGGATTTTAAATATTTGAGGAAGTTTTAAAAGATGCCAAGGTTTTTTCAATTAATTATAGTAATTTAATATGAGATTTTAAAGGATATGAAATATTTCAGGGTATTTTTAAAATTTCAAGGAATTTTCAAGAGCTCTAAAAAATTGTCAAGAGATTTCTACAGATTTTTAAGCATTTTAAATATTTAAGGATGTTTTAAAAGATGTCAAGGAATTTTCATCCTATTTTTCTAATTTGAAGAATTTTCAAAGAATTTTAAAGAAGTAGTTTAAAAATGCGTTAAAAAAAAAAGTTCAAGGTATCTCAAAATATTTTGAAGGTATTGCAATATTTGAAAGTATTTAAAAATGTTCCAAGGGATCTTCAATTGATTACGGTGATTTAATATGAGATTTTAAAGGATTTGATACATATTAGGATAATTTACTAGATTCCAAGGAATTTTCAATTGATTTCAATAATTTAGTATGAGATTTTAAAGGATTAAAAATATTTCAGGGTATTTTTAACATTGCAAGGAGTTTTCAAGAGCTTTGCAAAATTTCAAGAGATTTTAAAATTTGCTTCCTGAAAATTTAACTATTTTGTGGAATTTTTTTTTGGTTTTGCTTAAAAATTAATTTCTTTTAACTACAAGAAAATTAAACTTTAAGGAAAATAAATTTCTTTTGGATAAAAATCTAACTTTTTGTTTAAAAATTTCAATATTTTGTTTAAAACAAATTTAACAAATTTTTTTTTGCAGAAAACTAATTGCTTTAGTTGAAAATTTAACTATTTGTATTAAAAGTTAGTCAACTATTAATTAAAATTAATGTTATATTTTATAATTTATTATTAACATTAATAATATGTATAATAGTAATAATATTCATACTACGAGGGTAGTTCAATAAGTACTTAGAATGACCAACAAATGGCGCGCGAATCGCTCCAAATCATCTGTTTTCAGTCAGCACCACTCCCCACTAGATATATGGTGCAGTCACAGTCCACATCTTCTGAGTTTACGTGTTTT
>NC_046658.1:151382508-151383907 GCF_010883055.1 Belonocnema kinseyi
TTTGTCATAAGGACAACCGCAGGATATCGCAGGGAGCGGGTGCTAATCTGGAAAATTGCACCCGCTTCCAGCGAAATCGCGGTAAAATTTCAGCCACAACCACGTCTCACGACCGTGAGATAGGTGATAGATAGGTGATAGATTTTATATATATATAATTAATGTTAATATTGTAATTATAAAATATTATATTAATATTAATGAATAGTTCACTAACTTTTAATAGAAATAGTTATACTTTCAACTAAAACAAGTTTTTTTTTAACAAAAAAATTTTGAATCAAATAGATAACTGAACAAAAAACATTTTTTAAATTGTTTTCAACATAATAGTAAAACTTTAAATAAAAAAATTACATTTTCATCCAAAAAGCTAAATTGTATATTAAAAAAGGCATTTCTAATAAAATATATGAACTTTGCACAAAAGAAATTTATTTTCCATCAAGACTAATTTTCTGAACAAAAAATTCATGTTTAATCATAGTAAAATTTTCGACAACAAAGATTAATTTTATACCAAAAAGGAAGAGTATTCAATAAAATACAAAAAATTTTAACTAAAAAAGATCACTTTTCATTTAAACATAGAATAGTTAAATTTGTGGTTAAAAACAAATTAATTTTTAACTAAACAGAAAATAAATTTTCTACAAAATAGTTACATTTTCAGAAAATAAATTTTCTACCAAATAGTTACATTTTCAGAAAACAAATTTATCCAACTAATTGATGAATCATCAACCAAAAAACAAAAATATGAGAAAAAAAAGTTTAAATTCTTTGAAATCGCTCGAAATTATTGAAATTAATTGAAAATTCGTTGGAATGTTTTAAAATATCCTGAAAATTTTTGAATCCTTTAAAACAGCTTAAAATTTTTGAAAGCTCTTGAAAATTCCTTACAAGTTTAAAAATACCTTAAAAGATTTCAAATCCTCCAAAATTACTTGGAATGTTTTAAAATACTCTCAAATATTTATAAACCTTCAAAATATTTTGAAAGACCTTGGCATCTTTTAAAGATTTCTAAAGTACTTTGGAATTTTTTAAAATAATCCTGCTAAAGTTGTTAAAATTCTTTAAAATTCCTTTAAATTATAAAAATAAGTTGAAAATTCCTTCAGATCTTTTAAAACATCCTCAAATATTTAAAATCCTTAAAAAGCTTCGGAAGACTTCGGTGGTCTTCTATTTAAATCTCGATCCCCATTTGAAAGAAATGGAAGAAATTGGCGAATTTTCGTGTGATTCTTCATTTCATGCATGAGTTAATTTTGAGGTTATGTTTTTCAGGTGTATATACGAGGGTAGTTCAATAAGTCCTTAGAATGAAGTATAAAAACAATTTTTTTTGGGTAAATTTTTTTTTATTTTTCAACATAATCTCCTTGGAGCT